>NW_019385708.1:96397-99338 GCF_000671375.1 Centruroides sculpturatus | reverse complement strand
CCCCCCGCGTTGGAATTTCGAAAAATCCCTTCTTATTGTGCATTGCCATGGCATACCCTACTAAAACGCAGATAAAAACAAAAAATCGCATCTAAAATAGTACAGTAGAAGCCGTTCTTCCGGTTAAGCCTTAATGCTCTCCCTCTCCCCCACTTGAGAATTTCGAAAAATCCCTTCTTAGTGTGCGTTTTCATGACGAACCCTAACTGTGTACCAAATTTCTGCTCTTTAGGTTCAGCGGTTTGCTCTGGGCGATGATGAATCAGTGAGTCATTCAGTCAGTCAGTCAGGACAAGCAATTTTATATATATAGATATACAGGTAACCCCGTACAACACGGTAGTTACAAAATTTGCCGTGTTATGCGAATCCGTGTTATACGAAACAAAGAACTAGTACGAAAAGAAGGGTTACGTTCCAAAAATTAAAAAAACATGCTAGTATATTTTCATAATTAAGATAAATATCTTCATTAAAATTTTTTAAGTGATACATATTAATATAAATTAAACAATTTTTTTCTTCGTCATCACTAAAAACACTATTAATTAACCGAGAGCGTTTTCTTTTTGGCAAGTTATCCTTATCCTCTGAGCATTTTCCTGCATTAGCTTCAGATCCATGCTTTACCTTTTGCAAAATGTATGTAATTTTAGATTGCTTGCTTCTAGTTAAAAGGTCTTTATAAATTTCCTTATATGGTGCTAAGCACTTATGAAGAATAAAGCAAGTATGGAATAAGGGAAAAACATTCGGCAACATCAGAAGCAGAAGCGTCGCGATCTGGCAACATTGAAACAAGTTTCGAGAAGGACCACGTGTATCGACAGAAGGCGAGAAGAGAAAATTTACGTACTTAAGTACTAATAGTTCACGAAAATAATAATTTTCGTGAACTATTATTACTTAAGTATGTAAAAATTTATTTCATTTCCTGTTGTACGAAGGTTTTACCCAATTCTCGAACCGTGTCAGAGTAAATCCGTGCTATAAAAGTACCGTGTTATACGGGGGATGGTACCAATTCTCGAACCGTGTTAGAGTGAATCCGTGCTATAGAAGTGCCGTGTTATACGGGGGTTACCTGTATATAGATATAGATGTATTTACGTCGAATGAGCATAATAGTAATGCTGGAATAGAAAGAAAGGGGGAAAAAATTTAAATTGAAATATCATCTGCGCAATCCATCACTGTAATGGACTGTATCGCATTACGATTTAATGATTGTAGACATTCTTGTCATATTATCAGCATTCGCCGTGGTGAATGCTGATAATATGACAAGAATGTTTACAGTCATTAAAATATCTGCAATTTGATTTTCAAGTCATATAAACACGTAATAGCTATCTAAAAGATGCTCGTGACATGGTCATGCTGAAAGATAGCTTACCGCTAAGAGTATCAGAATTCAACTCCGATACAAATTCTTAACATTCGTTATGAAAACGTTATCCATAAATTTAAACACAATTTAATAATAAAAAATAATAATTTTCTGAATTATAGGATTCGTTACATCACTGTAAACATGGGCTAATTCTAAACCTTTTCAACATTTTCGAACACTTTCAACGAAATAAGAAAATATTTAATAGTTTTCATGCAATGTTCTAAATATTTTTTAAAATCGATTCGACTACTCTTAACCATTAGATAATGGCTCTGAAAAGAGCCGTTTTGTTGCTAGATTATAAAAATCTACCAGCTCCGTTGTCTGCTCTCCAACAGGATCACCATGAAACTATTCGATTTTATTGACTTTCCTTTCTTTCTGCCTTCTTTCTGCCTCGACTACGTCTTCTGCGAGATCTTCGCTTTCTGCTTCTCTGCTTAGATTTTTCTCTCTTTTTATCTCTTCCCTTGCTTCTCCTTCTGCTTCTTCCGACCCGTCTTCTCTTGGATTCCCCTCTTTTACTAGAACCTATGCGTTTACGTGTTACTCCACGCAGAACAGACTGTCTTTGCATTCTTTCCAAATAATTCTCGCCATTTGCAAATACGTTCTTTAAAATGTAGTCGAGTTTATTATCCAGACGACTCCTTGTAACTTTTGGTGGATTCTCATCCATTACAAGAGATTTTCGCCTTCGTTTGCTTCTTTTATTAATGGGAGAGTCGTTCGCCATGATCTTGAGAATTCTAGAAGCAAAATAACGGAATTCGAAATTATCGAACAATATTTGAAAACGATGTCGTTGTGTGATGTTCGAAATTTGAAAATCAAATTTAAATACGTTTGATAACTTCTATAATTTGAAAATTTAAAAATTATGAGTTTATAGGAACTTATTAAAATAAATCATATATTTGGCACTACAAATATTGCTAAATAAACTATTTTAATGGATTGAAATGCCTCTATTTAACATAAAATACACTTTTTTAATAAATTTTCTATTTTCTCTAATTTAAACTGTTCTTACATCTTAGTTTTTCCGCATAATTTTCAAGTAAATATATACGCAGTGCGTGTAACCTAAAAAAAACTGTTGAAATGAAGATGCACAATATTTTATATGAAGCGAAATGTTGTCAAGTATCAAAAAATGTCGACGTGGATAAAAGGTTTATAGTGACGTTGAAAATTAATATTTAAAAAGCAACGAATTAAATTAAAACGTTTTAGGCGGCGGTTTACGTCAGTCTAGTTAATTTTAAAATATTTCGGATTCTCTATCCGAAATAAATCTGAATTATTCGGTTCTCTACCGAATAATTCAGATTCGTCAACACGGCCGGATATTCATTACTGTTGTTTCAAATACAAACATTATTATGAAGCAGCAGGCACATTTCATATTGCTTATATTTGCGAATAATTAAAGATTTAAACAATATATTTGCTAGATTTATATGGAATTAATGCTCTTGTTATATTTTTACGTATAAATTTAATCATTTGAAATGAATTTGATCTTTAAAATGTTCAGTACCG
>NW_019385708.1:91897-95282 GCF_000671375.1 Centruroides sculpturatus | reverse complement strand
AACAGGAAAAGTAACTTTCGTTATCATGGAATTATAACAAAACCTGCCAATTCAATATAAATGGAAAAAAAATATTATATGGAATTGAACGAAAATGAAAATTTGCTTGATAATTCAACTACGCTTGTTGGAGAACAATAAAAACACTACAGTCAACAAGCCACCAATAAAACTCAACTGCCTAACCTATAACCAAAGTCTCCTTTAATTGGAGAACAATAAAAACACTACACTCAACAAGCCACCAATAAAACTCAACTGCTTAACCTATAACCAAAGTCTCCTTTAATTTGTTTTAAAAAAAAAGCGCTTGACAAACTTGCCCCGTATGCCGAAGTTGCCCCGGTCTCCCCTAATTTAGAAACATAGAAAAATTTAATTTTGTATATTTCTTTGCAGGGAATTGAATGAACATGAAATAGGNTTGTGAGATCCACTGTGATTCACTGAGGGCTATCTCTCTGTGGCCCATCTTTCCTTATAAATACTTTAAGACAGGGCTTCTTAAACTTTTTTTATTCACGACCTCATTTATGATTGTGATTTTTTCTCGACCCAAAAAATATAAAATAAAGATATATACGAATTTGAAAAAACAATAATGGTGTACTACCACAGTTCACTCTTGTGTAACAATGGAAATGAGACAACTGAATACAATGAAAAGCGACAACACTACACTAGTTCACAGTAGTGTACTCTCGCTGCATCAGAAGTGACACAAAGCGCAACTCATGAAACCTATAACACAAAGCGAGCCATTTTCAAACTCTCGCAAATTATTTTCAATATTTTGCATTAAAATCTTGCGACCCCAAGATTTCGCTAAGAGACCTCAAATTGGGTCACGACCCATAGTTTAAGAAGCCCTGCTTTATGATTAATTAATTGTCTGATATTTTTTTTATCAATCATTACATTTGCGTGATACACACTCCCAAGTAACAACTGTAGAAAAGGAAATAGAAGAACACTCCACATCTGAAACAGCAACTATGCAGCATCCTGAGCTGTTATATGTCAATAAAATCTCTTCTTTGCAGTCTGAATTGTTAAAAGTCAAAGAGGATTTATATCGGTGCAGAAAGCAAAAGATGATCTATAGGAAGAAACTGAAAACTCTTCAAACAGAAAATCTCAAGCTTCATCAAAAAAATACTGAACTTAAAATAAGACAGTTGTTGGCTGATAAACTTGATTCCTTACTACCGAGACAGAAACTTGTAATAGAGCACATGCTAAAAGCATGCCATATAAAGAGCAAAAAGGGTATGAGATATGACATTAATTGGTTACTTGACTGTTTGCTTTTAAAAATTAGGTCGCCATCTGTCCATGAATTTTTGAGAAATAATGATCACTTGCCTTTACCCTGTCAGTCCACCTGCATCAATATATCAGAGGCATTAATGCCAAATTTGGATTTGATGAAGATCTTTTTGTTATTTTAAAGACAAAATTGGAGACTATTCCACAAACAGAATGCCAGGGAGTTTTAATTTTTGATGAAATCACACTTCAAAAACATATAGAACTTTCAAATGCTACCAGTGAAATGATTGGACTTGTTAATTGTGGTGACAATTCTGAATTGCCACAGAGTGAATTTACAGCAGGTGATCATGGCCTAGTGTTTATGTTCAGACCTCACTTTGCTAGTTGGGTACAATGTATTGGCACATTCTGTTCAAAAAGCTCTGTCCCAGGTTCTACTGTTGCAAAACTTATTTTGCAAGCAATTATTCATTTAGAACAGTGTGGTGCGATAGTCAATGCAATAGTTTGTGATGGTGCCAGCACAAACAAAGCAGCTTTAAAAGCTTTAGGAATTTGTGCAGACACAAATAATATACAATGCTCATTTACAAACCCTGCTGCAGATAGACAAGTACTGGCTATTATTGATGTACCACATATTTTAAAATGTATGCGAAACAATCTTTTGAAAAGTAGATACTTTCGGGTAAACTAAGAAAATAAAGTGTTTTCACCTAATTTATAATATAAGCCATTGCATTATTCTGCATTTTTACTTCTGGTTTCCTTAAGGAAGGATAGAATTGTAGCATTTTAAAGCAGTTGTTGATGAAGATTCCAAATTACCAAAGGGATTAAAGGCATGTCCCAAAGTGACAGAAATACATGTTAATCCCAATAACTTCCAGAGAATGAGTGTATTGCTGGCAGCTCAAGTAACACTTTTTTTACATATATAATCTTGACTTGATAAGAATACTTTTATTTATCTCATTTATTTGTAGTTATTTAGTAATACTTTTTCTGATGCTACGCTGTTTTCAGTGATGACATTCGAAATATTTAACAAAGGGTTCGCTAACAGAAAATTTTTCCTTAACAATTTTTTTTTCGCTCAAATGGTGCATCGGAAGCCTCTAGTTTAGTAGTGTTACAGAGTATAATACGTATATTTTAATATTTTTAAAAGAATCAAACCATTGAGAAATGTTACATGTGTTTAACAAGGTTCTGAAAACTTTGAAAATGTTAACAACGGGTTCGGCCGAACCTGTGCGAACCCGCTGAATATCACCACTGGCTGTTTTATAAACAGCATGAGGCTGCTATCCTAAATAATGCGGATGTTACAATGAGTTTCATATGTCACATCAATGCTCTTTTTGATGCTTTAAATCGTAGATTGCCACAGGAAGGAATCAGACATGATTCAAATGATCTCAAGGTAATAGTAATTATTCACTAGGAAAAACTATAAATGTTTTAATTAACAACTTTTTTAAAATAGGTTATTGAAGACTCTCTAGAATGGTTAAATAGATGGAAAGCATTCAGATTACAGATTAGAAGCACTGATCAAAAAGGATTTTTGAGCCACAAAACAGCAGAAAATCTACGCTCGACGCTGACTAGTATCTTAGCACTCGTCAAACAATTGCTTCCAAACTCATATTATATCCTGACAGCTCACTTTAATCAGGACCCATTAGAGGTAAAACTGACTTAGTGTAATGATTATATAATCTTGTTTTAAACTCTTAACTTATGTTTTCTTTTCAATTAGCGTTTCTTTGGAATGATAAGACAAGGAAGTGGAAGCAATTCTCATCCCACAACAGTACAGTTCTTATACCTGTACAGACTGATGACTGATGACTGTGTACAGTTTGGTTCGTCCTCCCAAACGAGCATCAGTGCAAACTGATCCTAAATCTATCCTTATTACTTTAAAAAATCTTCTTCATAGTCATAAAAAACCATTTAAAGAAGTTCAAGAACAATTGGAAGAACATTTAGAAAATTTGCTTTGTGATCCAAGTCTATACTATGGAGATCCTAGTGATAGTGAATTATTAGATCATGATTATTGTACACCAGAAACATTTAAGTTTATCCTACATTATTTAGG
>NW_019385708.1:25866-82013 GCF_000671375.1 Centruroides sculpturatus | reverse complement strand
ATAATAATAATAATAATAATTATTATTATTATTATTATTATTATGTATAATATAATTTGTTTGTATGTATAATAAATTGTTAACGTATAATAAATTCACATAATAGCACAATTTAATAATAGTACTATTGTGTCAGTTTTATTCCTTGTCATTTATTTAACTAAATATCAAACTCAGTGTTTTTAAAACACTTAATAAAACATTAAACACCTTCCATCGCTGAAAAATGTTTATTTAATAAAACACTAACATTTTCAACCTCATGGAATAAACCATCCTCGGGTGTAAATGAGTTCGAACATTTCTCAGCGATGGAAGGTGTTTAATGTTTTATTAAGTGTCATTTATTTATCCATAAACCTGGTTTTGGGTTTAAATAAAAGCTTTTTCATTCTTATAATAAAATGCATACAAAAAATTATGAAATGGAACTCGAAGGTTATATATCTTTCAATAAAAAGAAAACATTCGTCCTCGCAGCGATTCGATCTAGCCCTCTTGCAGTGATTGCAGTGCCCCTGGTGATAAAATTTGTCTCTAGTTGATTTTAGCAACGAGCGAAGATAGGAACTCGAAAGACCAGTTAATCTTCCGACTCTGGTTACAACATAAGAACATTAACTGTTGGAACAAATATTAAAATCATTGACTCACATAAAAGAAATTCTAAAAATAATCAGTAATGCCTTACAAAATGAAAACATTAACACAAGCCAAACTTCCAACAAAGCTGTTTTAAACAGTTTTAAAAGAACATTTTTGTCTAGTTTTGTTTAAAATGTAATCTTAATATCAATTCTTTTCTGTTTAATTTTCCTGCACTTATTTTATTATTACTGGACAAAGGAAATTAGTTGTAAAATAAAAATGACAAAGCATATTTATTTATTTTTAAATGTAATTTACATAATTAAAACAGTTTGTAAATGCCTGCAATTGAATTACAGGGGTGGGCACTGAGTACAGGATGATGTGTTTGTTAATATGTGGATTAAAAGTTATTTGATATTTTAAATTTTATAAAAATGTTAGTTTAATTAATGTAAAAAGAATTTCTACAGTACACAGTTTAAAAAATAAAGCAAAAAGGGAATGATGTCTAAAAATAAGGGAATGACATCAAAAGGTAAGTGTTATTAAAATTGTTTTGAACTGTAAAAATGACTAATTAAATACTTAATGAAATTTATCACAAATGCATGTTTCCTAACATGCACCCTAATTATGCCTCATTTAATTCATCAGACCATTGACTGTGTGAAATAGGAAATTTTAACATTTGGCATTTAAATGCAAATTATCACATACAGTCTGCAGGGCACAGTTTGACAAGAAACTGTGCCCTGCAGACTGTATGTGCACTGCTGCAAAGTGCACTGCTTTCAGGTAGATCCCTATACAAGTACTTGAAACATTGCTCATCAGCTTGGGTCAATCAACAACTAGTATGAAATGTTTTGCATGAGCAAGTGCTTAACAGTGGCGTGCCGTGACATTTGATGACAGGAAAGCCGTGTTTCTGTAAGAAGCCGACTTCCAGGGGCTGATTGCCCCTAGAAGTCGGCTTCTTACAGAAACACGTCAGTGATGGTCTAGGGTCCATTCGTATTCATTTGTTCGATAAGCCAGTAAAAACCATAACTTCTCTAAATGTATTTTTAATAGATTATCTGACGTACTTAATAAATAAACAAGTTCAATATAATTACTCCTGTTATTAGATTTGATAGATTTCCTATGCCTCTAAATACCAATTCTTGCTTTGATAAAAAACATATAACATCTATTAATTTAGATATAATATATCTATTAGCCTTAACTATCTTGTTATAATTTTCAATATTTATTTTATATTATTTACTAATGTTAAATTCTATTCTTCTTTAATTTCCAAATTGCTTCAATTTTACAAAAGAATTGATGCAACATTTACAGTTTTCATGTCTTTTGCCAGCTTTACTCAAACTATTTAAATCATCAAAGCCATTCTTATTCCACACACTAATTTTATTTCAAAATAGTAGGCAAGGCTGACAAAACAATTTTTGCATTTTTATGCATCCACAAAGCCATTTTATGTCTTCATAAATTTTATCACGAAAATGTCGAACAAATTTTTATTTAAGTAATTATATTTAATTTAGGCATTGGCCTTTCTCTTTTAATAATGTTTTCTTTTTCATTATATGGTCATGAGCCAGAAGTTTTTAAAATAAATTTTCAATATTGCAATTACATTCAGCTAGCCATGATATAAGGGCTAAAATTAAAACTTACTTGTGTGGTGGATATACATACCTGATACAAAATATTCTTCAATTGTATGAATATATTTTTAAAGAAAATTATAATTAAATATAGCTTTGTAAAGAAATGTACATAAAAATAACCTAAAATCTTCTTTACTTTTTAAATCTTAAAACAATCCACTTAGTCAAATACCTCCCTATGAGTGGAATCAAAGATGGACCTGCTAGGTGTGCCATGCATGCATGCATGCAAGCCTCCAAATCTTGAGGATGCTGATACTGGTCAATGTCAAATGCCTCTTTTGTTGCACCTCACTAGTATACCTCAAAGGATGCGACAGGGTTGTTGTAAATTTTAAACGTTTCTCACCATAGCTGTAAAATCTAAATATGTTAAACTTAATAGATTGTCTGTCATTTGTTTTCTAACTAATTCGTTTTAGGACCAGGGTCCAGAAAAATTTCCAAAATTTACAACTTTTCAGTAACTCTCATTGAACTGGAAAAATTTCTGTCTTAATTACATCTAATATTACGAAGAAATCAGTCCCCTCTGTACTCGGCTAGAGATTGGTTCAGTTAAGCTTTAAAGTAAAATTCAAGCTCTTTTGGCAGGGTTTTATTTGCCCCCCTAATTCCCTAATCTCTTAATTATTTAACTACTAGTTTTTGTGCTCTGTTTTAGTCTTAAGATATTTCGTTAAATATTTGTCACGGGTAAGCGTTTNTTTTATTAATCAAACATTTCTCAGCGATGGAAGGTGTTTAATGTTTTATTAAGTGTCATTTATTTATCCATAAACCTGGTTTTGGGTTTAAATAAAAGCTTTTTCATTCTTATAATAAAATGCATACAAAAAATTATGAAATGGAACTCGAAGGTTATATATCTTTCAATAAAAAGAAAACATTCGTCCTCGCAGCGATTCGATCTAGCCCTCTTGCAGTGATTGCAGTGCCCCTGGTGATAAAATTTGTCTCTAGTTGATTTTAGCAACGAGCGAAGATAGGAACTCGAAAGACCAGTTAATCTTCCGACTCTGGTTACAACATAAGAACATTAACTGTTGGAACAAATATTAAAATCATTGACTCACATAAAAGAAATTCTAAAAATAATCAGTAATGCCTTACAAAATGAAAACATTAACACAAGCCAAACTTCCAACAAAGCTGTTTTAAACAGTTTTAAAAGAACATTTTTGTCTAGTTTTGTTTAAAATGTAATCTTAATATCAATTCTTTTCTGTTTAATTTTCCTGCACTTATTTTATTATTACTGGACAAAGGAAATTAGTTGTAAAATAAAAATGACAAAGCATATTTATTTATTTTTAAATGTAATTTACATAATTAAAACAGTTTGTAAATGCCTGCAATTGAATTACAGGGGTGGGCACTGAGTACAGGATGATGTGTTTGTTAATATGTGGATTAAAAGTTATTTGATATTTTAAATTTTATAAAAATGTTAGTTTAATTAATGTAAAAAGAATTTCTACAGTACACAGTTTAAAAAATAAAGCAAAAAGGGAATGATGTCTAAAAATAAGGGAATGACATCAAAAGGTAAGTGTTATTAAAATTGTTTTGAACTGTAAAAATGACTAATTAAATACTTAATGAAATTTATCACAAATGCATGTTTCCTAACATGCACCCTAATTATGCCTCATTTAATTCATCAGACCATTGACTGTGTGAAATAGGAAATTTTAACATTTGGCATTTAAATGCAAATTATCACATACAGTCTGCAGGGCACAGTTTGACAAGAAACTGTGCCCTGCAGACTGTATGTGCACTGCTGCAAAGTGCACTGCTTTCAGGTAGATCCCTATACAAGTACTTGAAACATTGCTCATCAGCTTGGGTCAATCAACAACTAGTATGAAATGTTTTGCATGAGCAAGTGCTTAACAGTGGCGTGCCGTGACATTTGATGACAGGAAAGCCGTGTTTCTGTAAGAAGCCGACTTCCAGGGGCTGATTGCCCCTAGAAGTCGGCTTCTTACAGAAACACGTCAGTGATGGTCTAGGGTCCATTCGTATTCATTTGTTCGATAAGCCAGTAAAAACCATAACTTCTCTAAATGTATTTTTAATAGATTATCTGACGTACTTAATAAATAAACAAGTTCAATATAATTACTCCTGTTATTAGATTTGATAGATTTCCTATGCCTCTAAATACCAATTCTTGCTTTGATAAAAAACATATAACATCTATTAATTTAGATATAATATATCTATTAGCCTTAACTATCTTGTTATAATTTTCAATATTTATTTTATATTATTTACTAATGTTAAATTCTATTCTTCTTTAATTTCCAAATTGCTTCAATTTTACAAAAGAATTGATGCAACATTTACAGTTTTCATGTCTTTTGCCAGCTTTACTCAAACTATTTAAATCATCAAAGCCATTCTTATTCCACACACTAATTTTATTTCAAAATAGTAGGCAAGGCTGACAAAACAATTTTTGCATTTTTATGCATCCACAAAGCCATTTTATGTCTTCATAAATTTTATCACGAAAATGTCGAACAAATTTTTATTTAAGTAATTATATTTAATTTAGGCATTGGCCTTTCTCTTTTAATAATGTTTTCTTTTTCATTATATGGTCATGAGCCAGAAGTTTTTAAAATAAATTTTCAATATTGCAATTACATTCAGCTAGCCATGATATAAGGGCTAAAATTAAAACTTACTTGTGTGGTGGATATACATACCTGATACAAAATATTCTTCAATTGTATGAATATATTTTTAAAGAAAATTATAATTAAATATAGCTTTGTAAAGAAATGTACATAAAAATAACCTAAAATCTTCTTTACTTTTTAAATCTTAAAACAATCCACTTAGTCAAATACCTCCCTATGAGTGGAATCAAAGATGGACCTGCTAGGTGTGCCATGCATGCATGCATGCAAGCCTCCAAATCTTGAGGATGCTGATACTGGTCAATGTCAAATGCCTCTTTTGTTGCACCTCACTAGTATACCTCAAAGGATGCGACAGGGTTGTTGTAAATTTTAAACGTTTCTCACCATAGCTGTAAAATCTAAATATGTTAAACTTAATAGATTGTCTGTCATTTGTTTTCTAACTAATTCGTTTTAGGACCAGGGTCCAGAAAAATTTCCAAAATTTACAACTTTTCAGTAACTCTCATTGAACTGGAAAAATTTCTGTCTTAATTACATCTAATATTACGAAGAAATCAGTCCCCTCTGTACTCGGCTAGAGATTGGTTCAGTTAAGCTTTAAAGTAAAATTCAAGCTCTTTTGGCAGGGTTTTATTTGCCCCCCTAATTCCCTAATCTCTTAATTATTTAACTACTAGTTTTTGTGCTCTGTTTTAGTCTTAAGATATTTCGTTAAATATTTGTCACGGGTAAGCGTTTTTTACATTGTTTATTACTTACAACGTGTGCTGTTGAATGCCATTGATTTTTTTCTTCAAAACAACCAATTTTTTGTGAGTTATCACTTTTTTTTTGGTTGAAGTCGCGTGGTCAACTTTGTTTGAATGTAACTAGGGATCCAAGTGGCTCCCGTTTTCACTGGTTGTCTTGTTTAATTTGGGACATTTTTCCGGTTACTTCACTATATTATTTATTAATTTTTGCCCACGGGTCCTCTTGGTAGGGCGACAGTTGTGTCCTTTATTTCAGGAACATCTGCGGGCATAACGGGCCTTTTTTTTTTTTTTTTTTGAGGGGCGCAGTCACTGTGGGTGGTAGCGCCTCATGACCGTCTCTTGTGGTACCTTACTTTTTATTTGTGTTATTTTATTAATGCTGCCATCGATGTCCGCATTTTCGTTTCACACAAAGGCCTTTGTTCTTCCACCTCGTGATGTGCTAGTCGATCGGCGTGTTTACAGCCGACTGGCAGGTAGTATTTTCGGTTGCACCGTTGCATTTTTCGGCAGAAGCTGCAGCCATCAGCGTTTGTTGTAGCTGATCAGCGTATCATATTTCCTCGGTGTGGTGTTAAATTTTTCGGTGTTCCTTGTAACTGTTCGGTGTACGAGTAGCCCTTCAGCGTATTGTTTAACCAATAAGCATTCTTCACTTTTCTTCTTATTTTTCACTCTTATTATGTCGGAACACGAGGCTCCTGGTATTTTAAGCTCACATGACGCAGCATTTGCTGTTCTTGATGAACTTAAAGGCTATATCGCCGATAATGAATGTGCCAAAATAGGAACCCAAAGGCATGCCGATTTCATCACTAGATGTGTGGAACGTGTGATCAACATTTTTACGGGATATTCGGATAACAACTCCATCCGTGAATTATCTAACAAAATCAATAAACTGATTAATAAAGACAACAATGAGGTTATTATTAACTCTCAAAAAGAAGTCTTAGGCAAACTCAATGAAATTGCTTCTATCACTGGATCACAACCTGCTAACTCATCTCTACCAACTTACAGTACTATTCTAAAATCCGGCATTGTAGCTCACTCGAAACAAGTGGCCAAGACTCCTCACTGTCAAAAGGATGTGCTGTTGGTATATGGCAGCGATGACAACTCAAACAGTGAAAACGTTCGCAACCTAATACAAAAGAAAATAAAGCCTTCTCAGTTACAAATCGGTGTGGAGAGAATCTGCAAAATCAGAGGGGGCGGTCTTGCAGTGGAACTAACTCGCAAAGATGACACCACCATTCTTGAGAAGTGTATAGCGAACAACCTACCTGAGCTTCTGACAAAAACACCCAAGAAACGAAACCCTCACATCGCTGTATACTCTGTGCCAACAGAACTAAAATGCAATGACCTTCCAAAATATATTTATGACCAAAATTCTATCATCAATGAAAGCTACTCAGAAAAAGAATTCAATGACCAGTTTAAAGTAAAATTCAATATCGAACACAAGGAGACACCATTTCACAGCTGAGTTGTGGAGGTATCTCCACAAATGAGAAAACATCTACTTATAACCAGGAAAGTTAACCTTGACTGGTCTCGGTGCAGGGTGGCCGATTTCTGCCCAGTCCTGCAATGCTTCTGGTGTTGCAGGTATGGGCACTCCGCAAAATTCTGTGAGCAGGAGACTGCCACGTGTAGCCAGTGCACTGGCAATCATACTTACAGAGAATGCTCAAACAAAAATGCTAAGCCCAGGTGCATCAATTGCCAACATGGGAAAAATATTACTACCAAGCACAATGCTAGGAATGGCTCTTGCTCAGCATTTCTACGAGTTAAAGACAACATAATTTCCCAAAGCGATTATGGATCTTAGACACAACAACAGTATTAGTTTCCTGCAAATAAATCTGGGAAGAGGCATTGCTGCTACCTCCCTCATCGCTTCTGTCACAAATACGACGTTATTATTATTATTCAGGCGCCATATTGCTTGCAGAATGAACCATCCTGTCTGCCCACTTATTGTACAATCCTCAAGGGCACCAACTCATATCCCTGGGCCATAAATGTTATCACGAATCCTGCCTTCTCGACTCTTCACCACAAAAGCTTATCCAACAAGTACCTAATTTGTAATGAGATCAAATACAACAACAGCACCTACATCATTATCAATATGTATTGTCCACGTGACATCAGCATGGAAAACACCGTCAACATGATCCAGAACATCCTAAATAAATTCAATAACGTCAAATTCATCCTTGCTGGGGACAAACACCCACTCACCGATGTGGGGAGGGGATCAAGAAGACCAGCGGGGGAAATCTTTGAAGAATTCATCACATCTAATGGACTTGTGCTACTTAACAACTCACTTTCTCCACCGACCTACATATCCAGTCAAGGAAAGACCTGGATCAATGTCACTGCCTGCAGCCAGGACTGTGCTGATGATCTGGAGAATTGGCATGTGTGCATAACAAAAGTTATGCACACATGCCAATTCTGTGCATACACCAGTGACCACACCTACATCTCATACCTATTGAAGAACATCAGCAGTAACATCACGTCCAACTCCACTGATCTGATCAATCACAGGTATAATCTGTCCATCGCTAACTGGGATGGCATTAAAAATTACCTTAATACCAACATGTTCGGCATGACTGACTGCAGTCACAACAGCACAGATAATATTAGGCACACCCTTGAGCACAACATCAACGAAATCGAAAACACCTGTGACAGATTTATTCCGAAAACACCCCAAGACGCAAATCTGTGCCTTGGTGGAACACACGACTCACCGACCTGTGTAGGACCAACAACATCCTCAGAAGATATCAAACTTGCAGAATTAAACCAACTTGCACCACCCTCAAGCAACAATACCACAATCACAAGACCCTGTACAAGAAGGAAATCAAAGAGGCAAAGATCAACTCCTGGCAGCAGTTTTGCACTGCTGCATCTACCAATCCCTGGGGTTACCTCACCAGGATGTGCACCAACAAGCTATGGAGGACACAAATCCTCGTCAACGAAGACACTGAACCCCCAACGACTGCATTATGAACACCTTGCATCAACACATGGACAACTTCTGTATTAGTGACAGCACTGACAATGACACACCTTGGCAGAGCTCTATTCGTGATACTGTGAACATCCCTATTAATACAGACAACTCCCCTGAATTCAACTACCACAAAATAGACAATGCTTTCAAAAAGCTAAAAGAGGGCAAAGCTTCTGGCATCGACGGCATTAACGCCAAGCTAGCAAAGAAAATCTGGAACCTCATTCCCCAGCAACTAACAGACATGTTTAACATCTGCCTGTACTCAGGTATCTTTTCCCACAAGTGGAAAACTGCTAAAATTGAGCCCGTACCAAAACCTGGCAGGCCAAAAGACCTCCGGCCAATCTCCTTGCTACCTATACTTGGTAAAGTTCTAGAACATCTCCTCACTGATCGTCTAATTTGGCATACTGAACACAATTCCTTACTTAACAGTACTCAGTTTGGCTTCAGGCCTCAACTCTCCACCAATGATGCCGTCAACTATGCTGTCCATTCCATCAAGAACTTGCTGGACAATTTTAAGTATGTTCTGGACATCAGCCTTGATATATCAAAGGCATTTGATAGTGCCTGGTGGCCATTCGTCCTTTACCACCTCAGGAGTGCTGCATGCCCTGCCAACATCTACAACCTCTTTAGATTATCTGTATGACCGCAAAGCTGTTCTACAGTATGGGACCTATCTTGTCGAATGAGAAGTAGAGTGTGGCTGCCAGCAGAGGTTGGTCTGTGGGCCGCTTCTGTGGAACTTAACCTTTAACGCTTTCCTACAAGAAGACTTCAGTCAGGATGCCACAACTGCCTACACTGACAATGCCCTTATCGTGATTGGAGGAAGATCCCGTGCAGTCTTGGAACAGCGTAGTAGCGAGATCCTTGACAGGATCTACCATTGAGGTACTCACCAATAAATTTACCAATAAAAGTACCTCTCTTTGTGCCATATGCAACCAGACAGACAACTCTGACCACCATTTATTCAGCTGTATCTCCCTTCAGACCAAAAGACATGCCATCAAAGTGACCGCCCAAAGCATGAACATCCATTGGCCCTGCCAACACAGTGACCATCTAAAAAATAAAATACTCTTCAAACTTTTCCATCAACTTGTAAAGAAACATGAGGCAATTGCCCCTCTTGCCACTAGCAACTAAACCATCTGTATATACTATATTGTATTGTAATATATATTTCAACTAAAAATGATGGAAATAAAGCCAAGTGTTTATTTATAACTCAAATGTGAGTTTGAAGTCCAATTAATACCTTATACTTACTTTACTGTCTCTTTTATGCTATTTGTATATACAGTAGTTCCCACTTGGCTATGCTTAGCAGTACCGAGTATGTATTGTACCAATAAGTTAATAAATAATAATAAATAATTAAGGCTGCGTACACACTAAGCGTTTTTAAACGCTCATTTTAAAGAACCAAGAGTTCTGCATAGGCATACACACTCAAACACGCGCTTTTGGCCAAGCGCGCGTCAAACACACGTTTATAGATTTTTCTTAAAATGAGCATTTTGTGGGCATCAGCCAAGCACTTCGAGATATATGTGCTGCCATGTTACTGTACATTCGATCGCGTGTTTTTGGGTAGAGTGGATGTACGTTGGCCGAGATGGAGAATGATCATTTCGATACTGATCTATTTATTGATGAAATCTAAAAGAGACCAACCATTGTCAAATGATTTTATAGATATTTTAAAAGAATTAAAAAACTTGGGTTTATTTTATCTTAGTTTTGGATACAACGTCGCAAACATTCCACGCGTCAGTCTATCTCGTAATATTGGGTGCACCCAAAATTCTCTTTGCCTCTGCCATCGTCTTTTATAGCGATGATGAAGGATGGGCACACGAGCAATTACTTTCATGTCCATTTCCAAACTGAGCCAGTGTGTAGCATACACACTGGCTCCACTAAACGATCGTCTAACGCCGAGCTAACGCGCGGTGTGTACGCTGCTAATGCGCATTTAACGCAACGCAAAACGCCTAGTGTGTACACAGCCTTATAGTTAATGAATGAATAGTTAATAAATAATAATGTAATGTAAAAATGTAATGCATTTAAATAGGAAAAAATAATTAAATAAAACATAATACAGTTTCAAAAAAAAAAAAATATTTAACTACTATTTAAGTAGAAATAAGTTGAAACCGGTTACTTTGTACTTGAATATTTGTAGTCATGGGAAAGAAGTGGAAAGACAAATTTTTGACAATAGATACATAAATCGTAAATTTAAGGAATATAAATTCTAGAGCTTTTTTTTGTATCTTGTGCATCTCATTCATTAAATTTAGTTGTAAATGATGTTGCCAAAGTAACAGTTCATTTTTTAACATTGTACAAAAATTGTACACATTTTTTTTTGCATCCCCTTATAGATGGGACATACTAAATCATAGTATTACTAGTTTAACATTGAAATCTGTAATACAAGATAGGAGAGCAGAATAAATGTATCAAATATTTTAATGGATTTTTTTAAATGCTTGTCAACTATACAGAACTATCATAAAAACATACCAGTAAATTCCTATTGATTGAATTAAGTTATAAATCTATTCACGATTCACATAATGGGGCAAGGGAGGCCAAATATCTAGCAGGCAGGTGGCTAACAGCCCAGAACCAGTCCTGAATAGAATCATTGAAAGCATTGTGTGTGTAGCTTCCACTGTGAGGTTGAAGCTCTGTAAAGTGCATGTGCGAATGCCTATAATCTGGCTGTTTTATACCATTCAAATATTTTCATCATATAAGCTGTCTCGTATTCAACAATACAGCACTTCCACTGGGAAAATCCATATATAAATTTATATTCAAATATATAACAGCAATCTTATCAAGCGAACAGGCTTTCGTTCGCTTGGAAATCTTTTTGCGATAAATTGGCATAGATCTATATAAAAGGCTTAATCAGGCTTAGGATGATTCTTGATAGATATTTTATTTGTTTATTTATTTTTATTATTATTTATTAAACACACAGAAATTCATATGTATCACTTTCGTTTATAACATGTTACATTTCAATTTTTTGCATAACCGTTTATTTGAAATTCGCTTACATAATTTTTTGAATTTCCCATTTTCAAATTAGAGAAATAACTGATGATGAACGCTTAATGTGTTTGAAAACGTTTTTATGTTATTAAAGAATTATGCTGTATAGTTGAATGGTTTTTATTTTTATTCAAATATAAATACATACTGTGCAATTATTTTCATATTTTCAAAAATACAAGGGAAGCGGCACTTCCACTGCTTCCTAGGACGGCACACTACTGCTGCTTAAACCATTTTATCCCAGTCAGTGCAAGCTTTATGACCCAGTGATTACTCACTTTGGGTTCAATTTTCTCAATGGTTTTTGGATCAGAGTACTGCTGATCCTCAGTTTTCAATCTGTATTTTATTTATGGATGATTGCTGCTTCATCAGAGAAGGAATTTTAATTATATTGCAAGTTATAACTATAATTAAAATTATATAATTTTAATTATATACAATATAATTGAAATTATACAGCAAGTTATAACTATAACTTGCAAAACAGCAATATTTAGGAAGAAAAAACTTGCATGACACATTTATACACTATCATCAAAAACACTTTGTAATCAGCATTGTGCAGGCATTGTATATAATTACATCATTGGGCCATACTTGTTACCCTCTCATCTGAATTCTCACATTTATCACATATTCTTGGAAGAAATATTCCCAGAAATATTTTGATGGAGGAAATCCCTAAATATCAGAAGACTGATGTGGTTTCAGCATGATGCTCATTCCTGTTCCGGCTCATTTCTCAAGACAAATAATTGCTGTGTGTGTACTTTTTTGGACTCTAAATTATAAAATTTCACAGAACTTTTGCACTAAAAACGTTTCTTTGCACTAAAATTTATGCAACTCAGTGGTCAGGACAATAAACTTCACAAGTAGTAAAGGAGACTGGAGGAATCAAGAACACAAGAATTTAGTTAATCTATATTATGAAGATCATTAGAGAAAACTTAGATCTTTTTATATCAATTGATATTGCAATCTGTTTGCTATCATATGACACAGGACATTAAAAAACTTTTTTATCCCAAAAAAATAAAACACTAGATAATTATGCAGTGTTCGGTATTCTGCCGTGGTGGGGAATAAAAACAATAATGACCCTAGGGCAAGAACAGACAGCTAAAAAATGGCCAAAATTTTGCAAATAAACAAATGAAATGTAATTTATTTAACAAATTCGTTAGAAATTGAAATACAGTAAATTCATCAATTAATAAATATAAAGAGAAATGAACACCTCATACATTAAATCACTACAATTTTAGTTGCCATAGGTATATTTACTCAGAAAAATAGTAAATATACCAAAAAGTGAATCCCAAGACAAATTTCAGTGCAAATAAACATTTTTAGTGCAAAAGTTCTGTGAAATTTTATAATTTAGAGTCCCAAAAAAGTACACACAGCAATTATTTGTCTTGAGAAATGAGCAGGAGCACCATCATGCTGAAACCACATCAGTCTTCTGCTATTTAGAGATTTCCTCCATCAAAATATTTCTGGGAATATTTCTTCCAAGAATATGTGATAAATGTGAAAATTCAGATGAGAGGGTAACAAGTATGGCCCAATGATGTAATTATCTACAATGCCTGCATGATGCTGATTACAAAGTGTTTTTGATGATAGTGTATAACGCTGTCTGTGGTTGCCTCAAATATCCTTGTTCGATTCTAATCAGCTTTGAAAAGAGAGGTGCTATCCCATCTGAATTTTGCAATATACATAGGTCATTTTGAACAAAGCTGAAAATGGTGAAAAAGTTAAATGTTCTGACATTAGTGTTGATGGTGAAGAAAGAAAGAGCAGCCATGGATCCTCTCATTCAGGTATGACTACAATAAAGATTTTCAGAGTATCATTCTACTTTACAAGTCACGAGGTTGTAGGGCATCAATTAGTGTCATACTAGAAAGAGCTACACTGAAGACTTCCTATTTTAAAAGCCAGGTACTGTACATAGACTTGAAGTCATTTTGTGATAAAAATGTCATTCTTTCAATTTATTATAATTTTTTTCAGAATTTAAAGTGTACACACTTTAACACAAAACAGGACGAGTGAGTTCAGATTAGCATTTTTTATATCAAATAATTTTAATAATACATAAAATCATCAAAATTATATGTATTCTTAAAATTATTTGATATAAAAAATGCTAATCTGAACTCACTCGTGTTATTAGTCACGTTATTTGGTCATCTAAGTCATGTTAATTTCATGCTATTTGATCAAAGGAATATATATGGAGATGAGACTGAATCTAGCGATTACAGAATTATTATTATTATTATTATTATTACTATTATTTTTTTTTTTTGGTGAAATGTTTTATACTGTAATTATATGGAGGAATATATTTTGCCAATAAAAAGCTTTTACATTGGCCACATTAATATTTTTGTTTCATTTATTTGATAACATTTTCAGATAAAAGACATCAACCTATTATTACAATAACAGGTACTGAGAGAATTTTGATTTATTACAATAGAATGTGATATTAGAACCTGATTATACTCATTTTATTGGGATGTATTCATCACTGTTACAATCATTGTACGAGACATTATGTATCCTGAAGAACATAAAAAAGACCATATGATATATTCACACATTTTGTATATGTATGCCATGATTTATAATAATGATCAGAAGTTTCAGTTCTTTCCTATTAAATTTAAAAAATGCTAGATATAATAGTATTGAACTAAACCATTGACTTAATCACAAAAACAAAACCATTTACTAGGCAGTAAATATTTATTAATCTAACAGTTTTGGTCTTCTTAATAGATCACCTTCAGAAGATATATGAATCTTACAATTTAAATAGAATGATGCTGCCACTTATTCTACAACATTCCATTTTTGGAATAAGACAAATTTTAAAAATTTACATTTCAGACTTTTACATGTTAAATATAATATTGCAAAAAGTGATAAAAAAAACAAAACTATATAAACACTGAAATTTATAAATCGTGATATAAACCAGGCAAAAATCTCTAAATTATACTTTATGAACTTTACTCAAATACTTACAATCTCCATACTGGCAAATCAATCACTACCATATAACCTAAATACTTACCAATCAGCAGTGTCCTCCTACTTAGCCCACCTTTATACTTTATCAAGCAATACTTTCCAGGCTGGTGAAATTGCAGTATTTTCTTTATAATTCACTACCTGTCATCTCTCTGTGGTCTTATGAAGGTACAGTACCATGTTTCCATATATTGAATCTGTCACTTTTCCTGAACCTTTTGGATTATTTCTACTTGATTCCATTCTACCATTACAGAATCTGCTACTGCATAGGCTGCTAAGACTGTAACTGGCTGTTTCTTCCAGATGTTATATTTATGTTCCTTAATTCTCTGTTTTAGTGACCTTCTAGTGACTCATATGTAAATATCTCCTGAAGGTTTTTTAAGAAGTCTGAAAATGTTAGATTAAAAAATATTTACTGATAGTAAATGGTTTTGTTTTTTGTGATTAATGTTGCTGCAGTTATGGAAAGGATAATACTTAAACTTAATTTTGTTAATTTTTTTTCACCTATGTTTGATAAATAAAACATATTTGTTTCGAACTACCCTATTACTCTTAGAAATTTGTCTCAAATTTTTTCACACCCTGTCTATACAAGTATAATAAAATGAATAATATATCATTTTAAATTCAGAACAAATTATACTTTTCAACTAATATTTTGAGGTGTATGTGGTACAATGTTTTGAACATTTTAGAACACAAGCATTCCTTTGTTTGATTTAAGTTTAAACCTGATTAAGAGCTATCAAGCTAAACCAAAAACATTGAAAAACATAATTTGTGCTGGATTTAAAAGGTTATATTATTCATTGTGTGAATTTTATTCAGTTGGTAATTTTTCCTTAATTGAGTATAATGCTGTAAGTAATATAATTCAATTAAATCCTTTCTTCTATGTACTGTTTAATATCTATAATGAAAGGCTTATTTCATCTTAAATCTATATAACTTAATAAGTATACTTAAAACTTACAACATCATCATGAAAAATAGCAACACTATTTGTTGCATCTGGAGTATAAAGAGGTGTAGCAGGAGAAAGTGATCTGACATGCCACACACACAGAGTTGGTCCACCACCACAAACCTACAGGAAAATTTGAAATTAAAAATAATGTATAAAATTTCATGAATTAATACTTATGTAATAAATGAATGATGGTGACTAATAAATATAAATTAAATTTTTAAGATAACTTGTTAACATATGTTAAAGTAAAACATTATTAATATAATCTATTATAATTATAACAATCTGGACACATTGCACAAAAATTAATTTTTATTAATTGAATATTATTAAAATCTACTGTACCTATAACATCTAATCAATTATAGTACATCTATGTTAATTTTATATTATTATTGTTATGCTTTATAAGCAATAATTCTAAATAACTGGATGAGATCACTCTTCACAAATGCCAGAAAATTCAACAAAAATGTAATGTTTAATAAGATAAAAAATGTTTTCAACAATTCTAAATTACCATCTTCAAGTTAAAAATATAAAACCAGAAAATAGAACTAGAGTCTTTTAAAAAGAAAGTGTCTGATTTCTATTGGAAGTAGCAGTTAGTCCCATGCCTGGATATCCCTATAAGATCATTTTTGATCCTATTTATAAACCATTAGTGACAGGAGAGGTAGTACCTTTTGTTTGGGTTGACTGACAACTGGTCCTCACTGCACCTAGGGCATGAGAAGCGATTACAGACTACTTAGTCCATCAGTCTCTCTCTTGCCAAGACTGCTCGTGCATGGTGAAAAACAACACCCTACTCAAGGTGCCGCTGCACGGCAGATCTAGACTGGACGTCGAAAAATGTCCCAAGTCTTGGGAAGCAGCAAGGCCAGTACTGGCTCAGGGCTGAAGACACTATTCGTCGGAAAGGCTTGTGACCAGGAAGCTGGAAGCAAGATCGCATCGGATAAAATTGGTTCCAGTTCTGTGATGTAGAAGGCAACGGAAAACCACCACATTACCTATTCTTAGTATACAAACATATCTACAATCCTCATGATCTCATTTCAACATGCGTCTAGGCTGCCATTCAATCCGACTGGCCACCAGCGCCATTCTGAGTCCAGGTCAAATGGTGAGAAATATGCTACTGGGTACATATCAGTGAGCGACCAGGCTATATGTAGCAAATCAACTACTGGAAGCCAAAGAATAAACAATACCCCAAAAATCATCACAAGGAACATACAAAATATAAGCACGTGAAATGTAAGAATGCTGTACACCAGGGGTGGACAACCTTTTGCATACCATGCGCAAATTTTTTGATAGACGAGTTCAGATGTGCAGTGGCATACCATGAGTGTTAGCAGCCTGGGACGGAGAAAAATTTTGGCCACCCCTTAATTAGGTATTTCAATTTATAAGACGAAAATTCAGATTTGCCACAGAACAAGCAATGAAAAATGTGGTTGTAGTGTAGCTACCTGTATAATATAGTTCTAGATGACATCAGTGGTGTACATGAACACGAATGCATCGTGTATCGTACAAGCAAAAAACAAAAACAAACAAAAAAAAAAAAAAAAAAATGGCATCAGGTTGATTGCACCGAATTTCGTATGCAATGAAGCCAATTCTGGCAATGTTGCTCGGAACCGACTGAAGCGCCACTTGTAACCGTCCAATGCGCCAAGTTTGGCGCATGCGCCACGTTTTGGCCACCCCTGCTGTACACCAAAGGCAAATTACATAATCTCGTATTAGAAGCCAAAGAACTGAAGATGGACATTCTTGGTGTCAGTGAGACGAAATGGCCCAACAGTGGTTGGATAAAATGCAATGACATCTATGACTGTTTTCTCTGGAGGAGATCGACACAAAAGAGGTGTCAGAATGCTCATCAGGAAAAACATCATGAAAGCTGTTGATGGAGTAGCAGCAATATCAGATCGCATTCTCTTCCTGCGCATAGCATCATACCCCACAGCTATAAGCATTATTCAAGTGTATGCACCAACAGAAGCTGCCCCGGAAGAAGTCATAAATGAATTCTATGAACAGCTTGAAAAGACACTTGGATTTGCAAAGAGAGGAGACATCAAAATAATAATGGGAGACTTCAATGCCAAAGTTGGAAACAGCAGAGTAACTGACATAGTAAGCAACTATGGACTAGGCAAAAGAAACGAACGTGGAGATATGGTGTTCTGCAAATTCAACAAGCATGACCTATGTATCACAAACATGTGGTTCAAAAAACATCCGCGAAGACTGTACACATGGAAAAGTCCTCAAGACAGAAAAACAGAATAGTACAAAATCAAATAAACTTCATCCTGATCAACAAATGATACAGAAACTCATTCTCAATGTTAAAACAAGGCCTTCAGCCAACTGCTACACTGATCATAATTTACTCCATGCCAGGTGCACCATTCACTTAAAGGAAATTACAAAAATGTCAAAAAGAAGTTACATTACAACCTTGACAAGCTGAAAATAAGCAAGGTCAGGTAACATTTCAGTGAGGCGGTTAGAAAAGAAATTCAAGATAAAGACATACCCTCTATAGAGAAACACTGGGAAAACATAAAAAGTGCAATTAAGAATGCTGCCTGTACCCTGCTTAACAAAAAGAGAAAGGAGCGGAAGAACCCTTGGGTCACAGAGGACATTTTGACATTGACGGGTGAGTGCAGAAAGTTTAAGAACCAAAACGCTGGAGAATACAAAAAACTTCAATAGATGATCAAGCAGAAATGTGCCAAAGCTAAAGAAAAGTGGTTCAAAGAAAAATGTGAAAGAATAGCAGAGCACAAGAAAATGCATCATAGCAAAGAAGTCCATAAAATAATCAAAGAAACCATGAAGGAACTGAAGAAACAAAGAAGGGAGTAACAAATTTAATAGACCAACAGAACAAAATGAAATGTGGAAAGGAAGAAAGAGCTAAAACCAAACAATACCCCAAAGAATCCAAAGAATAAACAATAGGAGGGGGGGTAGAATACAATAGGAGGGGCAGAATACATCAAAATTTTATTTGGGATCACAACAGACATTCCCAAGTTCATTCAACAGAAGAAGATGCTGCCCCTCCTATTACACTAAGAGAATTAGAATGTGCCATGGACTCCAAGAGATGTGGAAAAGCTCCTGGTGATGATGACATCCCAGCCAAGCTCCTAAAATTCTTGGACATGTTTGCAAAACTATGGCTACTAGATTTTTTTAATAAAATCTACAAAGACGGACAGCTACCACGCGACTTCAAAAGATCCACTTTTATCCCGATCCCAAAGAAGCACAATGCCAAGTGGTGTGACCAATTCAGAACCATAAGACTAATGAGCCATAGTCTAAAACTCTTACTAAAATTATAGTATATCAAATAAGAAACAAAATGGAGGATCAGTTAGGATCATCACAATTTGGGTTTAGGCCTGGAATGGGCACTGTTGATGCACTGTTTACTGTGAGAATCTTATTGGAAAGAGCCATTAGAAATGCAAATGGAGTTATATATTTGTTTCATCGACTACGAAAAAGCTTTTGACAAAGTACAACACCCACTTTAAATGGAAACATTAAAGAAAGTCAATCTGGACACAAATGACTACAAACTGATTGGCAACCTGTACTGGGACCAGACTGCCACAGTTAGGCTGGACGACATAGAGACAGCACAGTGCCAGATAGAAAAAGGAGTTAGACAGGGATGTGAATTATCACCCACACTTTTTAATGTCTTCTCCGAACAGACAACACAGGAATGTTTCTGCGGGGATGTGGGAATCAAGGTCAGAGGAGTGAATATCAATAACATCCAATACACCGACAATGCCACATCTGCAACAGAGCTCCAACAGATACTAAACTCACTCCAGGCAGGCAGTGCAAAATATGGCATGCATATCAATGGGAAAGAAGAAACGGATAAGAATTAGTAAAGAATCTGCAACAAACAATTCCCAAATATCTGTAGATGGTACTTTACTGGAAGAAGCAACCAAATTCAAATATCTTGGAGCCATTATAACAAGAGATGATAGATGACAAGGAAATCTGAAGACAAATCCAAATGGCAAAATCAGCCTTCTCTAATCTCCAGCGAACACTTACAGATAAGAAACTAAACCTGGAGATAAAGCTTAAAGTACTATGCTGCTATGTATGGTCTGTCTTACTGTACGAATGCAAGATGTGGACCCTGAATAAGAGCACAGAGAAAAGGCTGGCAGCATTCAAGATGTGGTGCTATCGCCACATGCTACAGATAAGCTGGACAGAGCGGGTGACCAACGCACACATGATGGAACATACCAGTGTGGGAGAGCGACACCTGCTTCCTATCACAGCGAAATGCAAAACAAGGTACCGTAGCCACACCATCAGGGCCATTAACACACTGCTTCCTGTCATACTATAGGGCAGGATCCAAGGAACCCATTCCCGAGGAAGACAGTGGAGGACCTACCTACAAGATATAGCGGAGTGGACTCAAATTAATAAGAATCAACTAATTAACACTGAGAGAGATCGGGAGAAGTGGCGATTGGTTCTTAGAAACCTCTGAATTAGATAAGCTACATAGATAGATAAACCATTATTGAGCATGATCACTATGTAAATATTCAATCTGACTGGACATGTTCTTTTTAAAAGATTCCAGTTCTTATCTTCCATTTTGTATTCTTTAATCTGAAGATGACAATTTAAAATTGTTTAAAATGTTTCTTTATCTTATCTTATTAAACATTACATTTTTGTTAGATTATCTGGTGTTTGCAAAGTTATGTTTTTTTATTTATTATGTTTTCTATTGTAATTATTTAATTATTTATTACATAACTATAATAATATAGTTGCAAAAACATAGAACAATCTTTGAATTCAAATTTATTCTTAAATTTAAAAATTGTAATATTTGCATGTTCATCTATATAAATAAAAATGAAATGTTCGTTTGTTCAAAATTGTAAATCTCTTAAAGTTCTTCATCGATTGCTTTGAAATTTTGACACAGTGTTGCATTCGAATATGCACATGTTTTTATATACCTAATATTATATAGATGTCACACCTGTGACAGGTAAAAACATGCTTTTTTTGAAAAACAGTGCCATCTGTTGAACATAAAAACAACACACGCTATACTAAATAACTATTCCATTTCAATGTTTCCAATTGCATTGTTAAATTGAATTTTCATACATTTCGATTTATTTTCACTTTGATTTCATTATTTCATGTGACATTGCCTTGGAATTGAGCTGTGTCGTTTACCATAGCATTCATTTCGTGAGTATAGTTTTTTATTTTTATTTTTTTCATTGTTTTTCATTTTGTTTTTGTAACTGTTTTTCTTATTTTTCAGTGCAATTCACGGTGGAATTCAGCTGTGTCGATTGATCTGCGTTTGAATTAAAATACAGTGGGGGATTGGTTAACGAACATAATCTGTTCCAAGACTTTGTTCGCTATCCGAATTATTCGTTAACCGACAGTGGCGTAGCGAGGGGGATGCAAGGGGGTGTATCATGCACCAGGCGCCACTCACAGAGGGGTGCCCAAATAGTCTCCAAGACAAACTATGGGTGTGTTTACTGTTTTCTAGCTTCCAAGCTCACTGAGCTGACACCTAGCGCAGCCCGACGTCATACTAGCACGCTGGTAAAAGTATACACAGTAATGAACGCCACCATCTTTGAACAAACTCCAAGCTTGTAAATTCTCTGAGCACTCCGAGCGCACTAGAAATGCTAGCAATGACGTCACGGGTGCAAAAAGTAAACGCCGTGCTCATTGATAGCTAACAAAAAGTATACAGACTGAGCATGCTAGGGGCGAGATCAGAGCTAAAAGTAAATGCACCCAATATGAGTTTCTGGAGGGGGAGGGGCTCCAATAAAGTGTCATGCCCCGGGTGCCAGTTATGTTCACTATGCCACTATTAACCATTTATTGATTTACCATAGGTTTTTATGGGAATTTGATTAATTCATTTCGGAGACTCCAAAAAATAAAAAATTTATACTTCTTACTACGTTCATTTATATGTAATAGTAAAAATACATATATATGCAGGCTTGCATTTTTATTAGTCATGTTTTTTCCGTTTGTGGGGGTTAAAAAATCTGTCCACTGTCGATTGCTTTTCTCTTTTCTTCAGGATTTTTTGGAAATAATTAATAGTAATGTAATTGTAGAGATCTCCAACCCCATTAACCTTATTCTGGTTTGGATGTCACTTGGATGATTGTTGTTCTGACATCCTCCCACTTCTTCAAAAGGTAATTAGTAGCAGATGTTGACATTGATCCTCTTTCCTCTTTCTTTTTTTTAAAAGAAATTACATCTCGCTAAGTTTCTTGGTATTTTTCATTTGAGAGTTCTTGGAGTTCTTCTGTCGTCAGATCAATTTCAGGTTCCATTATAAGCTCTAAAATGCTCTTTATTTCTCAGATGTGATTTTCATTACTCCATTAGCAGCTTGAGACTTCTTGATATATCTTTCCTAGTTACAACTGTGCCTGCAGTAGACCTGTTCAAACCATACTGCCCAGCAACATCAGACATCTTCTGCCCACTATCTACCTTTGCTATTATACTCTCACCTTTCAAAAATAAAAACAGACACAAAACTTAACGAGTGCCCACCCGACAGTCTCACGAATAGTATAGAAGAATTGTTTCTGTCAGAAAAATAAAAGGCTGGAATTACAAGAGAGAGTTTCAAAGTTCGGAGGAATACTATCCAAGTGATATATACCGGGTTGAGCGTCAATGTCGACATTTCCCACACTCTGAAAGTTTCGAATTATTGCCTAAAGACGAGAGAAGACCAATCGGTATTCATTATTTTCTGTTGCTTCTTTTATGTTTGTGCAGTAAAGTGTTTGTTATCCGATTTGTTCGCTATCCGAACTGTTCGTTAACCAATCACCCACTGTATTTGGTTAGCATGTTTTTTGTTTTTCCTTTGTTTTTTACTTCGTGTTTTTTCCTTTTTTAATGTTTTGCAATTTTATATGTTTTTGTTGTAACTTTCTTTCTTCTTTTTCAGTGCAATCAATCTGCTTTAGTTCATCTAAATAATGCCTCACAGAACATCAAACTTACGTCATCATACTCACAGAGCAGAAGCAGTGCAATGAGTAATTGCGAATCAAACTGAGGAAGAACAGGCATCAGCAAACAAGCGAAACAGACAAAGAATGGCTCAAATACATGCCGAGGAAGCAGCAGAGCAATGTGCAGCCAGACTTGAGGATGCATGGTTGTGAGCACGGCAATCGCATTCTGCAGCTTCAGATCTGCTTCATTCTCAACAGAATGAACACGACAGGCTGAGAGTGGCTAAAAGACGTCAACGAGAAACAGTAGATCAGTGTCAAACACGACTCTGGGCTCAGCAATCACGTGATTACAATTACCTTGCATTCAAGTACAACCCAGCTGATGATTATAGTTTAAGCAGGCATTCATTCATTCATTTAGATTTATTAATGTAACAAGGTTACATGACCTGATGTCGCATAATCAAGTATTATAATACAATACATTTGTTAGTTGGTTTTACAGATATAAAATAACAGTACAGTATCGTTGGAAAATTGCAGGTATATGTTTTGATTTTACATGACAATTCTTAATAATTAAGCACATTTGTTAATTTACAAACATAGATAGTACTAACATGGATAATACTATGTACTAACAGCAATTGGTTGACACATAGAAGTTAGGAAGCCTTTTTACAAGAAGAGTATTACAGATGTTTTACATGCTAGGTTATAAATACAAAGTATAATTACAACATACCGTTACAAAGTATCACAATAATGTTACAACAGCTGAAAAAATAACAACAGTTTGCTGTAAAACAGTTAACAATAAAGCATAAATGCTAATATGTATTATATTTAGAGTTAAAAATTAAATATTAAAAATCAAACCCATGGCAAAGAAAGTGTCTAGAACAGCAATGTTCCAGTTGACAGGAAGATTTTCAGTCAAAGTCTTTGAAGAATCCTGTATGAGATTGATACAGGAGAAAGCAGAGTAACACATATGAGACTGTCACTGTAAACTTTTCATAAGTCCATGGGTATCCCCAGCACCACTAAAGTCCGTGAGTGAGAAGAGCCACAAAAGTTCGAGGGTGTCTCTAAACACCACAAAATAAGTAAGTGAGTTGTACCACTCAAAAGTCCATTGGATGTCCCTCAGCACCACAAAAGTCCTTGAATGAGTTGACATAAAAGAAAGTGAGACCAAAAGTTGCAAAGCTACACAGGAAATTGTAGGTCAAAACGTGCCATTAACAAGCATGAGTAATGTTTTATGAAATAATATTCCATCAGAAATACATCAGTGAAAGAGAAGGATTTTATCATTAAGAAAACTCAAAGGATTGCAGTAATTTGAAAATATTTTTTCAATTAATTGAAGAAGCGAATCATGAGATTCTTCGTCTACTGTAAGCACATGTGCTTCACAGGGCCAAGAAAGATTTTTGCTAATCATGTAAGTCCAAATATTGTTTCTTTCACATTCAATAGTAATGCAATCAAATATATAATGAAGACTGCTATCAGTTGTATTGCAAACAGGACAAAGGTTATTGTTGTATGTAGTAAAACGAGTTAAAATACCCATGACCAGTATAAAATTGTACAGTTTTGTGATTAACAACAACCCAAGTATTATGTATAAATTTAAAAATCTCAGGAAAAATTAATTTGGTAAGAGACATGTTAGCATTTCAGTCATGCTGCAATTCCAGAAGCATTTCATTCCATAGAACTTTTTTTAACTCCTTGGTAGAGAGTTTATTATAACTAATAGCAATAGTCTCATCACAAGCCGACAACCTGGCAAGTTGGTTGGCCCGATCATTCCTCCTGTCAGCACTATGTGAGCATATCCAACTGAAGTAGTATTTGTTGTAGGAGTCAATTAATGTTTGTAGAATGGTAAAGGCTAGAGGCTGAGTAGACTCTTTCCTGAGCATTGTAAGTGATGAAAGAGAATCTGTACTATCGCATTTAACATTATTGATGATTCCTTCACACCAATCAAAAGCCTTCAAAATTGCAAAAAGCTCGGCCTGTAAAACATTACAAAAAGTTCCAAGGCGGAAAATATTATAGTAAATCTCAACATCATTACGATAGGCTACGAAGCTAGCCCCAACTTGACTTGCACATTTTGAGCCATCCGTTTAGATGATAATAGCACAGTTTGTATGAGAGACATTGTTAAACCTGGACTCAGTATAGGGGCTTAAGGTACATTTGAACAGTATGTTTCCTTCCCAAGATTCTGCATCAAAGACATTTGACAGTGTGGCAGGATTGAAACCACATTTAATTCCATATCCTCTGCATATGAGTGATGTATTTATCAATTGGTGGTTTATGAGCAAGTACTTGCAGACTTGCAGTTGGGGTGGTCCTGTTTGCTTTTGTAATTAACAGTAGTGCTCATTGCTGAGCCAAGATTAATTTCTGCCACGGGTGTACTCTCTCAACTGCTGCACCCCAAGTACCACAACCGTATATAAGTACAGGTATAAAGATACTATCGTATATTGCAGTCATGGCCATGCCACCAAGGCCCCATGTCTATCTGGCCACTTTGGCAAATTCATGCATAATGAATCCTGTATGCTTAGTGATGTGCTGAATATGTTTGTTCCATAACAGTCAATGATCAAGTATGATTCCAAGATATTTAAGATCTTTCACTACCACAATACATTTGTTGTTCTTACGGAGAGTTGGAACACATGCGTATACATTACGTTATCTGAGCTTGTTAAAAACAATTGTCTTGCTCTTTGTAGCATTAAAACAGAGCTTGTTTGTTATCCCCCATTCATGAATCAATTTTAATGCTTGATTTTTCTTAATTTCTAAGTCTGCACATGATCGACCCCGATAAAAACAAAGCATATGCAATTAAGGCTTCTTGGTCAAAGTCCTGACCGAGGAAACGATTGAAGAGTACAATCCAAAGTAAGGGACCAAAAACGAAACCCTGAGGGCATTCTCTTGTAACTTTCCTGTGAAAATCTAGATGACCAACAGAAAAGGTTGTACTCCTATTGTCCAGATAATCATTAAAAAGCTGATAGATATTATTAGGACAGTCAAAAGTTCTTGGTAAAGGACCGAAGGCCACTAAGCAGAGTCAAATGCTTTGCTTATATCTAAGCTCAATCCAAGAACATAAGTGTAATTTTCTAAAAGACTGAATTTTCCTAACCACCGTTTCTATAACATGGCAGGTAGACTTTTGATGCCGAAAACCATATTGATAGTCATTAAGTTTGTGTGACGACTCAAGATGCCATATGAGATGATTAGTCATTAGTTTTTCCAAGGATTGGTAGGAGAGAAATAGGTCTAATACCATCAGAAGAAGATTTAGGAATCTGAGCAATGAGTGCTGTTTTCCACAGAGTTGGGAATAAACCAAAATGTAAACACATGTTATAAATTTTATAAAGGTGCATACATATAATATTCCAAAGCATCTTAGCAATATCTGCAGTCAATCTGTCTCTACCAGGTGCCTTGTCCTTTTGTAAATCAAAAAAAGCCTTATCAAGCTCATTGTATGTGAAAGGAGGTAAATTCATAGAGGAGAATGGAAGAGATCTAAGGGCACGCAAGTTCTGGTGCCATGAAGTATCATCTTCTTCAGAGTCTTCCACACAGAAGGTGTCCAGTAAAGCATCAGCAGTTTCATATAAATTGTTGGTAACATTTGTACCAGTACAGAGGTTCGAAAGAATCATAGTCTTTTTTAGTTTCTGGGTACACATTTTCGTAAGGTACCCCCATGGGTTTCCAAAAGAATGAGTACAGTACTCCTTCCAGGACAGTAATTTAGCTTTTAAAATCCAGTCTTTGTACATATGTTGATGCTGTAGATACTGATCGCGGCACTGTTCTCTCACAGATGCAGTATGACAACATTTGTATTTGCGACATAAATGAATGTTAACTTTACGTAATGCAGACAGCTCTGCATTCTACCAGGGAACCCGTCTGCGCTTGGGAGTGGTCCTAGAAATAAATTTCTCACAAGCCAAATTAATATGTTGAATACAATTATCAATAGCATGTTCAGCCTCTTCTTTCGTAGAGCAATCTGGAAGATCGACTGTAGAATCGAGGTATTCAGCAATATCACACCAATTTGCTCAAGCAGTATTGAATCGTGCCCTACAAACCAAAGGTTCTCCCACTACACAATCATGTATACTGAATGTAATGGAAACATGGTCGGAAAGGTTATCTTTATTTAATACCTGCCAATCAGCGATGGAATTAAAGCAATGACTAGAACATGTAGTAATATCCATCCAAGAAAAATAACAATTATTATTGAAAGTGGGTGGAGAATGAGGATTATTTATAATGAGCATGTTATTTAATGTTTTTGCTGGAAATTTTGAATTTAGGTGTGATTTGTGAATATTACAGTTCCAGTTTTTGGTGAGAGTGTATTTATTATTTAATGCCAAATATTCCTCAAAAGCACTGCCTCTGTCATCAAGTGCATCCCCACCCCAAGCCGGAGAATGAGAATTAACATCACCAGTGATAATGAAGTTAGAGGATGGATAAGTCTCAACTTTGTGTTGAAGACCAGCCAAAATACTGCTGATGTTCGGCAGTCTGGAGCAGTATACATTAATTATAATGTATTTCGTGGTATGAATGTATGTTTCAATACAAATTATGTACTCAGAGCTAAAAGAAGCTAAGTGAAGAACAGGAATATGACTATGAGGAACAATAGTCACTACCCATGGAGTGTTAACAGTACCTTTGATGACAGAGCAAAATGCAGGAAAAGAAGCAGGCCAATCTCGTAAACAATATGGTTCTTGAACTAGAACCAAATCAAAGTTATGAATTTCATTAGCTAACAAAGAACAGGCAGCAATACTTTGTTGTAGATTGATTTGCATTACATGAATACCACTTCTATTACTCAGACCCATAGTCGGTTCTGTTGATTAAACTGGCTTTTACTGTTTGATAAACTTTACAGCGTCTCTGGCATTGTGCCTGTCTTCTTCAATGTGATTGTGTAGACAATTGACACATGTAGGTTGCTCTCCTTTGTTAGGGCATTACTTAAAAATATGATTTCCAGAACAATGACTGCAGACATTATTATTTTCTAAACAATACCAGAAACTATGCCCAAAACAACAACATTTAAAACAAACTCAGTACACCAGAATATAATTATATCTACTCTTCTAACCTGTTAACTGAGGTGGTTCCTTTTCTATATTCACAAAAGTTTTCGAATCCCCTCCTGGGCTCTTCCTCAGGCTTTATCGAATAGGCTGTTACTGTTTGAATAAAGTTTATATACGAATTTCTTCCAAATATTGTCATGTGCAAATGTTCCAAAATAATACAGTTGTATTGCGCATGTTCCGCATACATTGCTTTGTGAAATTTTTCTTTTTTTATAGGTCTTTATCTGTCAATATCTTCCATGCTACAGATAGGGTCATTTCATCCTTATAATTAATATGTGTACTATTTATTCCCACTTTAAATATCTCTATGGCTTCCAACCATTTCAGTTGTTGTGGGTTAGGGTTAGTAATAATGATTTTCACCTCGTCTAGGTTCACTGTTATCCCGTTCTGACACACATGTTGCTAGGACCATTGTGTTTCTATTGTGTTGTATGTCTGAATCGTGTTCTTTTAATCTCACTTCAAATGAATGTTTCATGGAACCGATATATTCTAGTGTTCTACTGCATCAGTTGTCTTCCAGTGGTACTGTATATATTCCTGGTAGCCTTTCCGGGTTTGGAGGATCCTTGCAATTACTTAGTATCCTGATGATTGTTTGACATCTTTTGTTTGTGATATTTATTCCTCTTCTTTTGGCTATCATGTTATGCATTGATTTCAGTGTCGGATTATATGTGATAGGTATCCTCTCTTTTTCTTCATCTGGTATAGTCAAGGGTAGCCCTGTGTGAACATTGGATGTTTCTTGGGTAAGCTCGAGTTTTTTAGACAAACTTTCGATGAGATTGTTGTTGTATCCATGGGTTACTGCAATATTTTTTATATGTAGGAGTTCCTTAGTGAAAGCTTGTTGCGTTGAGGCATGTGTGGGGGCTCTTCTCATGCTTGGATGCTCGAAATGCTGCAAGTTTGTATGGGAAAGGATCGCATGAATGTCATGGTATATAACTACAAATATGCAAGTCCAGCTGCAAAACAATTGATCAGCTGAGATATTCTCACATCAATTGCTGGAAATTGGAAACAGAAAGGTGCTGGTTGATCTCACCTCAGGATGAATTTCATTGCCTCATAACTTCTGCAATTTTGAGACATCAAAAGAAGAATTGGTTCAAAAAGTATTTTTCAATATTCAAACCAATTATAAGAATCACAATTGGCTGAGTGAATGAGCTATTCTTGCAGCCAAGAATAAAAACGTCTACGAACTTAACAATATTATTCAGTCTAACATTCAAAGTGAAGCAGTCACATACAAGTCTGTCGACACTGTTGTGGATGTAGATGAAGCAGTTACTTATCCAACAGAATTTTTGAATTCACTCGATCTGCCAGGGATGCCACCACATGTACTGCAATTGAAAATCGGCATGTCAATTATCATATGAAATATCAACCAGCCGAAGCTTTGCAATGGCACACGGCTTGCAGTAAAAAAATTAATAAGCAGTGTCATAGAAGCAACAATCTTGACAGAACATTTCAAAGGTGAAGATGTCATCATTCCTCTCATTCCTATGATTCCAATGGATATGCCATTTCAATTTAACAGACTGCAATTCCCAATTCGATTGGTGTTTGCAATCACCATCAACAAAGCTCAGGGCAATCTTTCCAATTGTGTGGTTTAGATCTAGACACGAATTGTTTCTCACATGGACAATTACATGTTGTGTGTTCTAGAGTCGGCAAACCAGGCAATCTCTATATCTGCACAGACAATGGAACAACAAAAAATACTGTATATCCACAAGCATTGTGAAATTAAACATATTAGAAATGTGCACTTTCTCTTTTCTTTCTTTTCCATTTAACCAAACTGAGCCACAGCAACACGTGGCTGGGTGCAGCTAGTTCCAAATAAAATGTTAAGCTGTATAGACCTGAAGTTGATCTTTCATTATATCAAAAATGTTTGTCAAATTCAAATTAAACTATGCTCATGTTAAATTAAGGTTAATGTTTGTATGTGTATGTGAAATCTCTCATAATTGTCGATAAAATGTGAGTAAAGAAAAACTTTTATGTTGATCTTTTATTACAGTAGAGCATCGATTATCCGACTCAATTGGGGACTGGGGTTGGTCGGATAACTGAAAAAACAGATAACCGAAAAATATGAAAAAATACATTATTAGTATAGTATATTAGTATATCTCATGTAATTAGTATATTAGTATATTGCTATTAACCTACTTTGCGTTGAATTTTCATCGATGTTAAGCCTAACAAAAATTTTTTAAAAATAATAATCATTGCTATTGTATCGTTAAAAATTAGAAAATTAAGCCTCGTTTAAATACTGGCTTCCTTTCATGGTCGAGCCATGTTGCAAGCTAAAACACGTAAAAATACTATTAAAGTAGCCAAGACATAGCCAAATATTGTAGCACCACATCACCAGCGGACATTTGAATTTGCCGACTAGAACGGTCGGTTAACCGATGTGACGGTTAATCAGGGGTCGGATAATCGATGCTCTACTGTATTAAGAACTATATTGTTAAGTATTTGATTTTATAAATTTATTATCATTAATATTATACACAGTTATAATAACAAATTATTATTATTTTATTTGAGGTAAAATATGAAAAAAACCAGTCTTCCAAGAGCTTTCATAGTTCATCTTCAGGGAAAAAACTATTTCCCTGAAGTTAAAAATGTAAAACAAGTTAAAAATGTAAAATTCCTCAAATTCAAATTATTCCAAGTAACTTCCAATACACTTCTACTTCTTCCAATGAAATCAGATATTGTCCAATTTCACTCATATATTCAATATCCAAATAGTATTTGTCTATACAACATTAAAAACAAAATGCTGCAGTTCTTTTGAAACTGGATACAAATATCAAAATAAACACACCAGGAAACAAAAAAATCCAATAAACAAAAAACAATTTAATAATTAACAAATGTTTTCAACTATTTTCAGTGATCATCCTCAGATTTAAATTATATTCAAACATAAAAAGGAATCTAGAAATTTAAACAGAAATGGTATACAAACTAATTTACACTTATCACACAACTTCCAGCATATTGAGTTTACAAACACAAATGTTTTTTGCCCTCTTCAGGTGAAATAACAAGTTAGAATTATATTTTTACTGAGCTTCCATGTGTTTTAAGTTATTCAAATATCATATTCTAGAATTCTAAAACTTTTTAAATCATTCAGCTAATAATGATTTGAGTATTTTTCAAGATGCTGCAAAATCTATTTTTCAAAATATTCCCACATGCTGATCATAAATCTGGATATTAAAATTATAATAAATGAATGTAGATTTTAAAAATTAATCCACACCTCCTTGTGAAAATTCAGCATAATTTGCCAATCTTATTCTTGTTATTAATGCAGCCTCTGATACAGTCCTGTTTGTAGATTTCAATAGTTTCAGTTGTTTTAAGTGTTGTTCTATCAAATATCATCCTTAAAAGTCTAGCTTCAGTCCAGCATAATATTATTTCAGGATCTGATGCAAATTGTGCCAGAGTAGTCATGTGGTTCTTCTTTATATCATAGATGTGTTCTTTAATTCTAGATGCTAGCAACTTACAGGTAGAGCCCATATACATCAGTTGTGTGTTAAATCTAGTATTGCTAGTGGTACTCTGTAATGTACATTCTGGACACTTTTTGTATATTTACTTTATCATTCCTATTGATTTCCTAATAGCTTAATGACTGTTGGGCATCATGTATAGGCAACTTTGTAGTTTAAGTTTGTTGATATCCTTGCATAGAGATCATGGAGCTTAGGTTTGTAATCTAATAGAATATATGTTTGCCTATAATCTTCTTTACAATCCAGCTTCTGAGATACTTTTTCTTATGAAGCTTGTGATAATCTAGAAATCACGCTAGCCTTGTATCAATGATTTACAATAATCTCTTTAATATGATCCAATTCTATTTGTCTATCTTTCAACTAAAAACAGTGTGTGTATTCATTATGAGCATACTGAAGGCTACAGTTTCATATCTTCAGGAATCACACAAATTAGCTGGAATAAGAGCAGCTTGATGTGTGGGCTTACAGAAGACTTGTGACTATGAGTTTGCTCATAAGCTCTAAATCGGGGCTTCTTAAACTTTTTTATTCATGACCCCATTTATGATTGTGATTTTTTTTCGCAACCCAAAAAATTAATCTATATATATAATCAAGACAAGTTGATAATGATAATGATGATAATAATAATAATAATAATAATAATNCGCTACACAAAAGCCTGGGAACATTACAATTGAATAGAAATACATACATCACACTACAGAAGGCCACTATATTGAATACATGTCATATTGTTAGGAAATTCCTGAATACAGACACTGACACTGACACACTTATTTAATTAGTTTTGGTTGCTATGCCTTGACTCTGATCCAGCATAGTACACAGCCACCGGTTTAAACCGAGTATTACCCACTAAATCCAACACAATAATAATAATAAGCGCAGAGCCCAAACGGTTAGGAATTGAAAGTTGAAATTTGGTATACAGATAGGGTACGTCACAAAAACGCACACTAAGAAGGGATTTTTCGAAATTCCCCCCGGGAAAAGACAGGATTAAGGCTTAACACTTCCATCAACAATGGAAGTGTTAAATAACAATGGAAGTTTTAAGTAACAATAGAAATGTCAACAATGGAAGTGTTATGTAACAATGGAATTGCTAAGAGAAAGCGATGTGCAAGATGCTGATGCAGTTTTTTTCGTTTTTGCAGGAAATTGAACATATTTTTAGACCCATCTAAAAATTCTCTAATTAGTCCGGAAACAGGAGGACCCAATTCTTGCATTCTGTGAAAACGGGTAAGGTTGACTATAACGTAATAATCTTAATCTTCACTATTGTTACTTTTGCCCGAGCAACGCCAGGCCTACCTGCTAGTTAATAGATATTATAAAGGTACGTGTACAATGTGCGTGCCGCTAAAACTCAAAAACTAGTCCCGGTACAATCAAGGGCGTTATATGATGTGGTAGCCCTCTATCCCCCATCCATGAAGAAAACTCCCGTTTTTACCTGAAGGGCGTGCTGTTGAAGATATAAGGGCTGGAAGTTTCGCCCTCTAGAAATTTCTAGAACAGTCCAGAACATTCGAGAGTATTCGAGAGCATTCCACAACATTACAGAATGTTCCAGGATGTTCTGGAACATTTTGTAACATCCCAGTTCATTGTGGAACATTCCAGAACACTCTTGATGCACTGGCATCATCCGGCATTGCAGCCACACTTACGGAAGGAGGATGGGTAATTGTAGTGCCCATTTGGCACTACAATTACCGTTGAATATAGCCAAAGAATAATTCCTGGTATGTAAAATCTCAAGAGGATCTGGACGAGGTAAACTTCTAAAACAAGCTAAAATTATCTTCTGGGACGAATGCACAATGGCACATAAAAAATCACTCGAAGTCATGGACAGAACATTACAGGATTTGCGAGGAAACTCTGAAATGATGGGAGGAGCTCTACTCATACTCTCAGAAGATTTTCGACAAATACTTCCAGTTATCCCAATTCAACACCAGCAGACGAGATCAATGCATGTTTAAAAAATTCACATCTCTGGCCACACATACAAATACTGTGACTAACAAAAAATATGAGAGTTGAACTCTCGAAAGACGAAACAACAACACATTTTGCTCAAAAACTTTTACAAATAGGTGAAGGCACATACCCACTGACCAGACAACCGGCCTCATTGAACTGAACAGTGATTTTTGCAACATAGCCACTACTGAAAACGAACTCATCGATCAAATTTATCCAAACATTGTTTAAAACTATACAAATCCGGAGTGGCTATTTCAAAGGGTAATTTTGGCAATTAAAAATAATATTGTCAACGATATCAACTTTAATATTCAAAAGAAAATTTCCGGTGAGGAGAGAATATACAAATCGATCGACACGATGGTAAACGTTGAAGAAAGTGTCAACTTCCCTACAGAATTTTTAAACTGTTTGCAAGTACCAGAAATGCCATTACACTGCCTTTGACTGAAAATTGGATCTCCGATCATACTACTCAGAAATCTGAACTCACCAAAACGATGTAATGGTACAAGGATGATCGTCAAACAGCTATCGAATAACATCATCGAAGCCGAACTTATGACTGGAAAGGACAAAGGACACATAGTATTTATCAACAGAATACCACTGATCTCTACTGAACTGCCATTCCAATTTAATTAAAAGACTGCAATTTCCTATCAAATTTGCCTATAGTTTTACAATTAACAAAGTGCAAGAACACACTTTAAAACATTGCGGCATCGACCTCAAAGTCTCCCGTTTCTCTCACAGTCAACTATACGTAGCTTGCTCTCGAGTAAAAAATTCAAAAAATTTGTACATATACACCCCGGATAACAAAATAAAAAATGTTGTTTATAAACAAGTATTGTAAATAGTTAGAATATGTTTTCAATAAAATTTTTTTACCTCTTATATTTTAAAGTTTATATGAGGAGTTGATATGAGATTGTGTGGTAGTTGGAATAAAAGTTTATTCTTTTATTCCAACTACCACACAATCTCATATCAACTCCCTGAGCGAAGCCAGGTGCCCCGGTTAGTATAAAATAAAGATATATACAAATTTCCAAAAACAATAATGGTATACTACCACAGTTCACTCTTATGTTACGATGGAACAGAGACAACTGAATACACTGAAAAGCGACAACACTACACTAGTTCACACTACAATCAGTGTTGCTGAATCATTGTCTCCCAGCACCAGAAGTGACACAAAGCGCAACTTACGAAACCTATGACACAAAGCATGCCATTTTCAAACTCTCACAAATTATTTTCAATATTTTGCATTAAAATCTCGCGACCCCAAATGGGGTCGTGACCCATAGTTCAAGAAGCCCTGCTCTAAATCAATATCTAAGAAATAGGCATTTGTATTACTAGACTGATCTAATGCCAGAGTGGACCACAGTTGTTATTAAATTCCTGCAGGAAACATTTTATATCTGGCTAAAATTCAACACAGTTATGTTTGTCACCTGCTTGAAGAGCTTGCATTAATTAAATCCTGTATGGTTTCATAATCAAATGTTGCCACAAAACATGCCAGACAGGCGTTATGGAAATGTTTAGTTCTCTACTGGCATGGTGAGTGGATTTTTGTGAGCTACATGTAAAACTCAGTTGGATGCACTCCACATTTTCATTTGACACACAGGAACGACCAGTGGATTTCCATTTACACAGAATTGTTCATACCTTCACCTAATGCTCTGGGCAGTAGGTGAAGGTTCAACACCATATTGTCAATGAAAATCACGCCGAACAGTTATTACAGACCCACACTTTGCAAAGCATTCAACACAAAATGATTTCTGTTGTCCAGTCACCATCTTGAAAATATGGAAGTGACAGGCAACCACTTAAAACTCTAGAATTTTCTCATTCTAACAGTACTTTGTTCGATCAAAATGGATTAAAAGCTGAATAGTTATGATTTTTTTAAAATTCTTTTTGGAACACCCTGTATCTTCATCAATCTCTCTCATCTTGCTGGAATACTTACCCTAAATATCTGAATCTTTCATTCTCGTTCCTTCAATTTTCACATCAAATACATTCTCAGAAGCATCTTCCCCAAAGGCACATTTCACATCTGTTTCTGTTTTCTTTCTACTAATCTTTAAGCTTTTTCCTTCTAGTCTTTCCCTCCACTTTTCCAACTTGCAGTGTAATTTGTCCTTGTCCACATCAATAAGCATAATATCATCTGCATACAGTAGACACAAAGGTATTTCATCTTAAAAGTCTCCTGTCAGCACATCTATAATCAAGACAAACAGGTAAGGGCTCAGAGCCAAGTCCTGATGCAAACCTATGTCTATGGGAAACTTGTTGGTCATGAGCTCCTTAACTCTTGCTGTGGACCCTTTGTACACATTGTCAATGACCTTAACCCTCCTCCACCTCTTTACTCCTTAATGCCCACCAAATCACTACTCTTGGAATTCTATCATAGGCTTTCTCCAGGTCAATGAAAACAATAAAATCTTTTTTTCTTTTTTCAAACTTTTCCAGCAGTTGGCACAGAAGAAAAATGGCCTTTCTGTCAATCTTCCTGGCATGAACACACACTGATTTTCCTTGATGTCCAAACACATTCTCAACCTTCTCTCAATAACTTTATCCCAAATTTTTAATGTACGGATCATCAACTTTTATGTCTCTGAAATAGACACTCACAATTGCCATAAATAATCTGGCTATATTTTGGAATTAATAATTATGAATTACAAATAAATTTGGCATTAGAGGGAGGCATTAGGCACCATCTCATATTAAATTTAATAATTATAATATTTAATTAATTAATTTAGATTGTAATTCATAATTATTAATTCCAGATTATTTACAGCAATTGTGGGTGTCTATTTGCTAAGCATTGGGTTTCGGTAGATGTTTATATTTGTATGTCTCTGTAAGTTGAGCAATTCTGAATGTCACCTTTATCCTTGTATATTGATACAAGATAGCTTTTTCTCCATTCCTCTGGCGTATTTCCATGTTCAAAATTTTAGTAAATAATCCAGTTAGCCATTCATGATATCTGTTGCCCAATGACTGCCATGTCTCCATCTGATATTCCATCTGGGCCCACAGTTTTTCCATTTTCCATTCTTCTCAGGGAGATTTTGACCTCTTGTACACTTATTAATTCAAACTGTCTTCCTTTTCATCTATCTCCAGATCCCTTTCAACATCAGACTGGAAGTTTGTTAGACCACAGAAGTATTGTTTCCAATGCTCTCTATATCTCATCAATTAGCACTCTCTAGTTCTCATCCTTTATGCAGAATATCTGTCCAAGATCCTGCTTTCCTTTCTGTCATTTTGGCCAGCCTGTATACTGCATTCTCACCCTCTCATCTCTAATTTCTCATAAAGTATAAAGTTCAATAAGACTTTATATTTGGCCCTGCCAAGTATTCTCTTAGTTTTTGTTTTGGCTTCTTTATATTTCCTGTAGTCAACCATTTCTCCCATATTTTGCCATTTTTTAAATGAAGTTTTCTTTTCCTTAATAATTGTCTGCACATCCTCATTCAACCACCAAGATTCTTTCCCAACACATTCTTTGCCCTCAGTCTCACCAACCACCTCTCTTCCCACCATCACATCTTTCAGTCATCATCTCCAGACAGTATTTACATCCAGTTCTAAATCTCAATAGTCCAACTGAAACAGCCTCTGTCTAAACTCTTTCTTTTTCATCCTTCAATTTCCATCATCTTATCTTTGGAGAACAAACCTGTCCTCTGATAGGGTTACCTACTTTGGGAGGACATGTCCTACAATTGACCTTCTGTCCTCCGTCCTTTGAACAAAAACAACAAATGTCCTACTTTTGAAGGAGTAAACGTGGGAAACTACACTCACCCATCTAACCTACAAGTGGCACATGGGTCAAGTCCATCGAGTACATGTGCAGAATCTTCCATCAGCATACATCATTTTTCACCATGATGCTGAAATCCGTTTGGTGATTGGTCAGACAGTCTAATTAATCTGCTATTGGTAGAGATAAATCAGCTTCATTTTTTTTACTTATGACTTCAAAATTGGTTTAGAGGCCACATGTTTGCATTATTGCTGAAGCAAAGTTAATTCCAGATCCAGGTTCATATGTGTAAATGTAAAACAAGGATAACAATCGACAAGATAATGTTAAGTCTGACTTTTCTTTTTTTGTATAACATCATAAATGACAGAACTGAAATTAAACTTAGTAGTTACAATTTGAACATTTAATGTAAACTGTGAAATGGCATGTTCAGCTGCAAGTGAAGTGCAGAAGTAAGCTGAAATGAAATTTTTTTATTTCCATCACCCATTAAAACTAATTCAAAATACTTATTATCTTGAATGAGTAGTAAGTGGAAATGTAAATTTAATGAAAAACTTCAAAAAAGCTTTAAAATGTTTAAAGCTACTAACAAGGATGATAAAGCATTTTGTCCAATTTGTCACCAATTTCTGGGAATAAAGGGAAGACATCATTAGAGCAACATCTGGAAACAGATCATCATAGGAAAAATATTACATCAACTGGAAGCAATGTTCAGATTGAGAAGTTTATTGCACCATACAATTCCAAATCAGAGGGAAAGGTTGCTGCTACTGAATTAGCATTAGGTTACCACACAGCCATACATCATTCCAGCTTTAAATCTGTAGATTGCACAACTAAACTTCAAAATTTTCAATGACTCGATTGTAGCAACACGAATTTCTTCTGCCAGAACCAAGACAGAAGCTTTGATTAAAGGTGTTATGGCACCCTATTAATTAGAAAAGACATTAGAAAAGTTAGAAAATATTCCATTCATAGGAATTGCAACTGATTATAGCAATCACAAAGATGCAAAGATATTTCTAGTTATAATTCATTATTTTAATCACAAAACTATTAGAATTGAATGTAAACTTGTCCAGATGGCATCAGTCTGAAACAATAAAGCAGCACCATTAAGGACTTGTTATCAAATGTACTGAGAAAAATTAATTATTTTGAAAAATGTATTGCTTTTAGGGAAGACAACTGTAACACAAATTTTGGGTCATGTAGACATGACAGAAAAAATAATGTGTTTGCATTGCTAAGACAAGACATTAAGCATTTAGAAAGTAGAGGATGTACAGTGCATTTTGTAAATAATTATGTTCAACATGATGTAGATTCTTTACCCATTGATACTGAGAACATTCTTGTAAAGATTTTTAAACATTTCTCTATTTTTATACTGTCCAGGTTGAAAAGTTAAGAGAATTTTGTTCTTTTGTCGAAGTTGAATATAAGCAAATTCTTAGTCATTCCAAGACCCGTTGGTTATCCTTATATCAAGTAATCGCACAAGTATTAGAAATGTATGAGCCACTAACAAGTTATTTCTTATCTATTGAGAAGCCTCCAGTTGTGCTTAAATCATTCTTTGAAAACCCATTAAATGAAGCATATCTAATGTTTGTACATTCATTAGTCTATAGTTTTCACCAAAGTTTTTTTAAAAATGGAAAAAGAATTTAATTGTGTTTATAGAAACAATGCCTATTTTGGAAGAAGTTTCTGATATTTTAAAAGTTAGGTTAGAAACAAATTTTCTCCCATTGACAGTGAATAAAATTCTGAAGAAAAATGCAGAACTGGAGAAAAAATGACAAAATATAAAAAGAAATTGCTTGACTACATATCAAACTAGACTGGAATACTTAAATCATTGGATTGTTCAATTTTTGCCATTCAAAGTTTTAATTGGATGTCACTTACAAAAATCCCTATCTGGGAGGATATTATGGAAAGTATTGAATATTTAAAATGAAAGGAATATTGCAGTTGATGATTTTAAGTGCATAAATCAGTATAGCTCTTTAAAAAATTATTTAAAGGCAAATTCTAATTTAAATGAAAAATCAGTAAGTGAAAAATAGCTTAGTTTTTTCAGATAACAGACAATCTGGAATTAATTCTGAATTGCTTAAAATTTGCCAATGCATGTTTTAAATTCCCTCACACAATGCCACCACTGAAAGAGTATTTAGTCTGGTGGAATCTCAGTGGACAGATGAATGAAACAGAATGGCAATTGAAACAGTAAGAAGTCTGGTTATGATGAAATTCAACCTTAACAGTCATAATTGTTTAGAATTTTATGATGAAATCTGAAGAAACAAACAACTGCTTAACAGAGTCAGCACACCAGAAAAATATGATTCTGTGCAGCAACCTTAATTAAAATGTGAACAATTAAGTTTGTGTTTCAAAAATACTTTTGAGAAAAGATATTCATATTGTATTTGGAAAGCATTCGTATTTGTAAAGGTTCAATAAAAAATCTTTTTTTACAAAATTGTCCTCCTATGTGTCCTCCTTTATGACTTTTTCCTACAGGAATTGTCTTCCTTTTGCATCTGGTTATTTGGTAACCCTACCTCTGACCTACTTCTGTATTTTTATCTTCAAATCCATCACAAGCATCCTGTGTTGAGTGCTAAGGCTCCCTCTTGGTATCACTTTGCAATCTTTACTCTTCTTCAGATCCTCCCTTTTATTAAAATATAGTCCCAGGGTGGCCAAGCTCCTTGATAGACCGAGCCATTTTTCAAAATTTGATATTTTTCGTGAGCTGCAATTAAATACGTATTAAAAAGGTGTACAAAAAATTCCAGATTACAAATTATATCCGTAGCAAGAGTGATACAAATTGTTTCCTCCAGAGCACAATGTCAACTGTCCATTGCAATGACAGTTTACAAATTCAAAATTGGTCTGGAGTCGGTCGATAACGGACGATTACGCCACTGTTTATGTTCGTTCGTGCAGTTTTCGATGAGTCATATCATTCTTAACTTGGACGGAAATGAAATTTGTTACAACGTTGCACTTAGTCTTTCATAATTGTTGTTAGTAATTTAAAAGACATTTTGAAAAGGGAACTCGGGTACATTTATCGAGAGCCACAAATAATCCTTCAAAGAGCTGAATGTGGCTTGCGAGCCGCAGGTTGGCCACCCCTGATATAGTCAAGCTGTGACATTCTCCCATCACTCTTGTAAGTCACCAGATATGCCATTTTCTTTACATAAAAGGTATTTACTGTGCCAAGTCAAAGCCCATTCCATCTGAAAAGTTTGGATTCCTTCCTCATTCTTAACTCCAAAGCCCTGCCCACTGTGCACCCTCTCAAAACCATTTCTTTCTCTCCCAACATGCCCACTTATGTTTATGCCAATTATAACCTTCTTGCTGTTAGACCTCCTTCTTTGGCAACTCCTTAACTATAAATGCTTGCGAGAGGAGCACGAAATTTGGCACGTGTTTAAAAAGAGAAAAACCTTGTTTATTTTTCTTCTGTCTTCTCTTTTTTTTTTTGGTGCAGTCTGTAAAGTTTACAACTTTATGATGTGTGAGGAGGTCACTAAGGCGTGCCTCTTCAGAGGAAACCAGTCATGTCAATCATCCCATTGCATCCACAAGTAGCATCAGCATAGAGTCGAATAAATGATGTCAGGACAGATGATGGAATCCACCAGTAGTTGCCACAAATTTATTTTACAGAACATGCAGAAAGGTTACAATCATGTCAACCGCAAACAATGGTTGGAGCATATGATGAAGTGAGTGAACGGACGGTGGCATGTCAACCCAAAAAATGAGTTAGCCTCAGTCTGACATCACATAGTTTGGGGAAAGCAGTCAAGCACCGGGTTACCAACTGCCACATGTGTAAAATAAATTAATAAAGTTTTGTTTACTGAAGATGTGCTGGTATATATATTTTTTATCTTATTAAGCACTGTGAGAGGACAAATTATCTTTAACAGATCAAAATTGAAGTTAATAGTAAAACCCTAACATTGATTATGAAACTGAGATCACTGATAAGGATGTAAATGCACGTCTCAGTAAGTTAGGACGTCCACTAATGAATCATAAGCAAAACAGAAGTTTATCGTTGACAATGAGTTAGTGATTACTGCATAAGGCATTTTAACTGTAGTCATTCTGATGTGATAGCACCATATTGTTTTTTTTCCCTCTTGGAAAAAGTAAAGTATCACAAATGGCAGTTTCAAAAGATGTCGATAATAGTATTGAAAAATTAAATGATAAAAATTATTCAACATGGAAATTTCAAATGGAAATGCCATTAATTAAAGAAAATTTATATGACAGTATTCAGAATAAAACCAGACGATGCATATTATAAACATGATCATAATGCTAGAGCATTAGTATGCTTAAATATTTCAGATTCTCAAATAATTCATGTGATACATGAATCAATTGCTTCAGAGACGTGGCAAAAGTTAAAAAGTGTCCATGAATGAGCTAACTTAACAAACAAATTATTTTTGCTTAGAAAGTTTATTATATAAAGTATGATGATAACACGAAAATGCAGGATCACATAAAACATATTCTTGGATTGAAGGAACACCTGAAAAGCATTGGTGAACAGATTAGAGTGTCACATTGAGAGTCATAGCAAGAGTCACACTGCTATAAGTTTATCAGAATCATATTCTACTTTAATAACTGCACTAGAAAGTAAGAATGAAAAAGAACTAACACATGAATATATAACGAGTAAATTCATAAACAAATATGAAAGGTGTTTACAAAATAAAGAAAGTTAAACAGGGCAAGCCTTAGTATTCAAAAGAAAAAAATGAAGAAAAGTGGAACTACAAAGAAAAGAGAATTTATATTTGTAAGGAACCAAGTACAAGCATTATTTTTAGTTATTTTTTATTTTGCTTTTTATTCTATTTTTGTTTGGGGGCTTATGTTTTCTTAGGACAAAGGTTTCCTCACCACTCATCTTAGAAACTTAAGAATAGAAGAGAAGTCAACTCACCGACGAGAGAAAAGCACTGTAGATAAAACTCGCACACACTTGCGCTCCCGAGCAGAAAAAAGTAAGTCTGCACCAAGAAAAGGGGGGAGACCCCACAAGCACAACTTAAGAACTTGCTAAACCTTAAAGAATAAAAACATCCCAAAAAATTGTCAAAAAAAATAATGTAAAAGGTTAGCGAGTATTGTCAGGAAATAGGCTGCCAGGCAGAAAAGGACAATTACTTTCAGTGATAAGTATGTAAATGAGGGGAGTGATCTCAATCAGAATTGTGATGTCACCTCACAGTATAAAGTCCGAACCTCAAGTGAAGATGACCGAGGTGAGCTTCTGTTAGCAACAAGCGTGGTGAGCTTTGTAGCAGCAAACGACAAGAGGTGTCCGATAGCGATAAAGGTGTTCCAAGGCAATTAGAAGTTATTCGATTTGTGGATCGAAGATTAGAGAAAGTCTTGAGAGTTGAGGAAAAAGGTTCCTAGTATATTTAGGTGATGATTAGGACCTTAGTTCATAAGAATTGTTGTACATAAGTTAAATCTTTGAATTTTTTATCAAATTTCAAAGGGGAATAGATTTAAGTTAGCCAATAGATTTTGAGTTTTGTTGGGTTGATTCTTATTGTTGATTTTCTTTGAATAAATTGTTGTTTTATTGTTACTAAATTTTGTACATAGTCATTATTAGAATTATTAAATATTGGATAGTTTTTGACTAACTTTGCAATTATTTAATTCGGTGCATGCTTAAAGTTCAGGCTTGGCATATTAACGTGAATCCGCATAAAGTACCTGTTAGGTATCGGCTATTTCCGGCACACAGTCGTGTCGATAATCATTGTAAAAGGCGAAAATAACAAAGTACTTTACACACTTACTGCCACAAAAGTAATAATTATAAAAATGAATGCTGGAATTTAAACAACAAAGTTAAGGCAAGTGAAGAGGCTCTTAATTAAGAGACAAAGAACAAGTAAAAATGTTCACAAGAATTATGATAAGCAACACAAGTCCACTGTTCACATAGAAAATAATTAACAAGGTAAAAGAAAAGTACTAATGGTACAATCATATGAAACAAATTATGTTGACAATGATTGGGTCATTGATTCAGGTCAATATGCCACTTGACAGGATTTTTCCAAAAACTTAACAAGTAAAAGCAAGTTAACTCTATCACCATTGCCAATGGAGCAAACCTGAAATCACATGGCATTGGTGAAGGATGTAAAAAAAGTCAGAACACTTCATGGAAATGAAGAAGAAATTCTCTTAGAGAATTTACTGTACTTTATGTTCCAGAATTAGATAGAAACTTACTTTCAGTAAAAACCATAACTGATAGAGGCTGTTTAGTCAAATTTGAAAATAATGTATGCACTATAAAGATAATGAGCCAACTGCTACAGACAATACAGTAGAGCGTCGATTTTCCGAAAGTCAATCATCCGAAACGTCAATCATCCGAAATCGCTTAAAATATTTTTGTTTCGTAACACCAGATGGCAGGAAGATAAGAAATTTTGAAATTATCCTAGGATAATCGATTGTTTATTCTACACATTCTTGTCTATGTCTGACATTCATTTCATCGTTATCGAAATAAAAAAATATGAAAAATACAGGAAAATGAAGCAAGCTGAATAAAAGAGAAAGAAGAGAACATGCATGAGACCAATCATACCTAGTGTTGAAATAAGCATGCATGACATCCAGAATGGAGTACAAAAAGCACACATTTTACATGTGCAATCAACAATCCACAAGTCATTCCAAAATTTCTTACACAGAGCATCACATATGACACACAAAAAACTCAAAACCAGCAACACGAAAGACCTTATGAAATATAGACAAATCACATGCATTCGTACCCTACAAAACAGTGTAAGTTTCACCATTAAACTTGAAGAATGAAGAACAGCATACCATTTGGACTAGCTCTAAGATCTGGTTGTGGTGTAAATGGGACTTTTTGATATTATTAAACAAAAAATTCTCATTTACTCCCATTAAAGGCAAATTTGTTATAGTTATTACTTTGCATCCAAATTTTTTTCTCATACAATCAGTAATAACTAGTTTTTGAGCTATTTCTAAGATATAAATTAATTCTTAATATTATGCATTATTCATTTTAAGAAGCCCATTGTTCAAAATGGTAGTTCTGAATTTAAAGTATAGTTAGGCTTTGGTTCTGAACATGAGACATTATATGCCTAAAAAAATTTTAATCCATAATGGCTTAAAATGGATGTAGTCTATTAAAAATACATTTACAGAATCACTTATAAGCAAGAGCTAAAAATTAATTTATTTTGAAATTTATCTAGAGATAAATAAAATCATCATCTACACAAATGTATCCTCAGTGAACTTAGTGAGAATGTAACCTAATTGAATTATATAATAATTATAAATTATACATAAGCTTAGAAACAAAAATTAACTGCAGTCTGAATGTCATAATTTGCAGATATACAGTATCTGCCTGGCTTACAAAAGTTTTGAATCCTAAATCAATCTTTTCTTCTTAACATTTTTCAAAATTAATCCTAATTATTAATATGATTACAAAATGGCAATGATCATCTAGCTCTGGACCAATGGCATGCCATCCATGGAAGCTGTGAAAACGCCACTTCCTTTATATTTTCTAAAATATAAATACATATTGTGCGATAATTTTCATATTTTAACGTACTGTGAATTAATTAAAATTAATATTTTATTATAACTGCATTATGTATCTTATTACATATTTCTATACTACATGTAAAAAAAATGATAAGATTGCTATTGTATTTTTGAATACAAGCTTGTATATGCATATTCCCAATGGAAGCGCTATATTGTCGAATAAGGAATAGCTTCCACAGTGAAAATATTTGAATCGTGTAAAGTAGACAGATTATATGCATCTGCTCATGCACTTTACAGAGCACCAACCTCACACAGTTTAACTCATGGATGCTACACACCAAAATATCATATAAAGCTTCCAATAATTCTATCCAGGGCATCAAATGTCACCGCATGCCACTGCTCTGGACAAAATTTCATAATAAATGAAAACTTTAGTTACATATTTTCATTAATTTACATTAGCCAAATACATTAATTATTAGAGATTAGTGTTTATTGAAAAATGGTACCAGAAAAACTTACCATCCAATCATCATTATTATCAAGTGCAACACATCCAATCCACTTGCCAAAGCGAGGCCTATGTAAATTCTAGAAAAGAAGCATTGCAATGTATCTTTTAATATGACCATTAAAATTTCATTTTAATATTACTTGCTTTACAACAAACCTCATATTTGTATGGTTCCACACACTGGGCAGCCCTTCCATTTTTTCTTGCATCTGAAAAAAATTTATTTTTAAAATTATATTCTTTACGTGAAAAATTTTAGTTATTATTAACAACTAAAGTTTATACATTAATAAATAAATAAAAGCAAGAACTTATACTGGAATGAATAAATAATATAAAATAAAATAAACCTTTAACTATCCAGCATATATTGTGTTCTTTTTTAATATTGGTTCAACTGAAGATGGCCGTTTGAAAACAGTTGAAAACGTTTTTATTAAACATTTTTTATTGCTGGATAGTTAAAGGCTTATTTTATTTTATATTGTTTATACATTAAATATTTAGCTGTTAATGATACTATATGTACCTGAATATAAGCATAATATAAGTATCAGCTGAATATTTTGATATAACATTATATGCAGTGTCCTTTTTTTTGAAAAAATTTTTTGATGGTAAGCATAAGGTTGCAAGATACTTGGAATAAAATCTAAGACATAAGAGTTATCCCCAAAACATACTGAAATGCTTGAATTCCAGGAAATGTAGGATATGTATTTTTACTCTGCCAGTGACAGAAATGCATTTAAAATATGAAGAAAGAAAGAGATATTCACTACAGGAACAGTTTTTATAATAAATTTCTCATATTGTTAGAGGGCAGTCAGAAAAAATCTGGAAATCTCAGAAAACTGGGACATCTAACAACCCTAGTTATGCATATATGGTGATTAAATATACATACATAAATGTTTTTACTGAGTAACTGATAGTACATGTATTGGCTATCGATCCTTTTCATGCTATCTGCCAGTGGACTGTATTGAAGTATTCCAGCTGAAAAATAGCCCTGGTTATATCTGTAATCTATTACTGATATTTTATAATTTCTTGTAAAATATCAGTACCACGATATAATATGTTTGCACTTCACACCGACGTTTACTATGCAGTGGCATTACAGGAGTGGAGCCCAGACATGGAAATTTATCCAACTTTTGGAGAAAGATCTTATCTGCTAGCACTTTCAGTTGTGTAAAACTACCATCATCGGGCGGTACATAGAATATGATAGTTTAAGCTTTCCGAACAATATTCCGACAGTTCAGTTGATTATGGTTTTTGAATGTTATTTAAAAGTTCTTACATCATATCACGTAGATAAGAATGATAATAAAAGTATCACAGTGAGAAATGGCTGTAAAAGAGCTTACACCTATGTGAAGCTCTTCACCTTATTACTCAAAATAATTATTTCCAATTTAATGGAAAAATATATAAACATACACAAGGGGTGGCAATGGGCTCCCCATTATCTCCTATTCTAGCTTAACTGGTCATGAGAAATATAGAACATCGGGTTTTCAATGCCCCTTTAATGATCCAATATCCTCTCATGTATCTACAGTAAGTCAACGACATGTTAATTGTGTGGGATGGTTCCAATGAGGACTTGCTTCAATTTACTCAAATATTAGCCTCTATTTATCCTACAATTAATTTTACTGTCGAAGAGCAAGAAAACAATAGAATATCTTTCCTGGACTTAGATATACACACATCTCTGAAACTTATATTCTCTGTCCATCACAGAAATAATAATGCTCCACAAATCATTCCAGCCGCCGCTTACCAACCACCAAATTACAAAAACTTTGCTATATCTTCACTAATGCGGAGGGCTTACCTTCTCCCTTCTACTCAGGTGCTAGTAGAAGATGAATTATTCATTATTCAGTCTACCATGTTAAAAGCAGATTACTCATACTCAAAAATTCATTTTCTTAAAAATCGTGTAAAAAACAGATCATTTCCACAATCTTTTCTTTATAATAAAGAAAACTTAAAAATAGCACATCCCCAATACCCTACTTAGGTCCTATTTCCTTAAAAATTGCTCATCTTTTTAGAAGTAATGGTTATATTCTATCAATTACACCGAAACCAAATCTAAGAAGACTGCTATGTAATGATAGGGATAAGTACCAGTTGAATGAAAAATCTGGTGTCTACCAAATCCTGCTAAAGCACACACTATCTGGTAAAGAAACTAGTTATGTAGGGGCTACTGCCAGAAAATTAAGTTCATGTATCCATGAACATCAAGAAGACATCAAAATAACAGGCCAGTTACAGAATTAGCAAAGAAAGTACTCGACCACAACTACCAGCTTCTATGGAACAAAATAAAATTACTGAAATGCTGTAACAAACAAAAAGAGCTATTTATGTGGGAGACACACTACATTTCTACTACCACACCGTGCAACTCCCCAACTTTCGAGCTCCCTCAAATTTGGATAACAGCTTTCAAACAACTCAACCCAAGATATTAATACTCCTTTGTTGCTCATATGCTTATTTTGCCTTAGTGTGCACTACATGAATGAACTAAGCTCTTTTACAGCCATTTCTCACTATGATACTTTTATTTTATTATCATTCTTATCTACGCGCTATGACGTAAGAACTTTTAAATAATGTTCAAAAACCATAATCAAATAAATATGAATCGAATAATCTTTCCACGACGAACGTTTTCATAACCCCTTCTGGGCTCTTCTTCAGGTGAAACAGCTGGATCGAACACCAAAAATGAAATTTGAAAAATACGAACTCTGTCGAGTTTGAATCGTTTGGATCATTCACTTATTTCATCACGTGATATGTTTGAATGTGATCGAAGTTAACGATCAACATCCAAATTCAAGAGAAAGATATTATTATGATATTTAAAAACGTGCGATTGTGATACATACTTATTCAATACTGTTCTCACATGTTCCCCAGTACCTTCTATTTTTATTGCTTATTTTTTATTTTATTTTAATATTTAATAAATAGTATTTCGCTGTTACTCTGTATGTAGTAGGTTTTGCCATGCCATGGAAAGGCTGATTTCGTCTCTTGAATTAATACAAGTGGNTTTTTTATTTTATTTTAATATTTAATAAATAGTATTTCGCTGTTACTCTGTATGTAGTAGGTTTTGCCATGCCATGGAAAGGCTGATTTCGTCTCTTGAATTAATACAAGTGGATGTGTCGTATGCTCTAAAAATTTCCATCTCCTCCAACCATTTTAGATGGTGAGTGTGCGGTGTGGTGACAATTATCTGCGCTCTATTGATGTCTGCCACTATTTCGGGATCAGTGGCATAGGTGGAGAGTGATGTTGTGTGTCTGTTACGTTGTACATCCGAGATGTGCTCTTTTATCCTAACCCCTAATGAACGTTTAGTCGATCCTACGTATACCATATCCCTGTTAAACCGGTTATCTCTTAGATAGATATTTATTTTATACAATCCGGTGTGCAGTAGATGTTATAAAACCATAATCAGCTGAACCATCAGAAACATCGTTCGAAATATTCGATATTGAAATTTGTAAAACTGTCAGAATATCGTTCGGAAAGCTTAAACTATAGTATTCTATGTACCACCCGATGATAGTAGTTTTACACTACTGAAAGTGCTAGTGGATAAGATCTTTCTCCAAAAGTTGGATAAATTTCTGTGTCCGGGACTCCATTCCTGTAATGTCACTGCATGTAAGTGTTATAGTGATATCAGTACCAGAATGACAAACTGTAATATGTTATTTTGTTACATTTTTCATCCAAAATATGATTAGTTTAACATTTTTTAATATGATCAGTTTAACTTTATATAGTTTCTGAAATTATTCACCATTTTATTTATGTTCAAGAAATACATGCTTTCCCTAAGAATTTTCTTTAACTTAATAACTACAATCATAGTTACTAAAGACTGGAAATACTAAAGTATCAAATTCAATTATCAAACACTTGATACTATATCAAGATGACTTTCAAATACTTGACTAATTGTCAAATTATGTCTTACCTATTTAAATTTATTTATTCTTATCTAAAAGGAAAAAACCAGAAGAGGAAGTGCATTTTTGGACTGGGCTTAAAATATACAGTTTAAAAAGTGTAATAGAACCTGGGCCTTTGTATCTTTGTAAAATGGATTTAAACATTAAAACATACAATATATACCACAAAATACAACCACTTATAAAACTGGATGAACTTGATACAAAACTACAAAGAACCAAATAATCAGCAAAAAATTGGGAAGTGCTAATGTTTTTGCCTGTTGTTTTTGGGCATCCTGAGACTAACAATTAAGGGTGCACCGATTAATCGGTAAGTAATCGGTAATCGGCCGTATCGGCCACTTAGCCGATTAATCGGTATCGGCCATTACCCCCGATTAATCGGTTTCGATAATCAGCCAATTTTACATTTTGGTATTTTTGTTAGAATGTTACGTACAATGCTAGTAATAAAATCTAATAAATTTCTGTTATATATTTATTATTTATTACATGACAAACTGAATATTAAAAAAATTTTACTAATCAAATTATTCCTTTTATCGATACATATTATAAGTATAATATAACGTATAATATAAAGTTTAAACTTTACATAAGAAAAAGTATTGAATAGGTTAAGAAGAAAAATTAAATTTTTATTTGTTTTATAAGTTTAAAGTTTAAACATATAAAACAAATAAAAATTTAATATTTAAACTGTAAAACCCTTAAATTGTAATGCAAAAACATGAGAATTTCATCATTTTCAGGGCATAACCTATTTTTTGCCGGCTCATAAATGTTACCTCCAGTGCTGAAAATTTTTTCACTTTCAATGGAAGATGCTGGGGCACTTAAATATTTCATAGCTATTTTGCTCAAATTATGAAAAAGTTCTTTTGAACTTTTCCACCACAAAAATATGTCACTATGTCTTTGTTTAAGGGATAAATGTAAATATGTTTCTAATTCTTGATTAAAAAGTTTGTTCGTCTCGTTTTATCTTTCTTTTTAAAAACATGCTATTCTTCATTCTTTTGTTTACCAGAAGCTAATTCATCAAATAAATCAGCAAAACTTAGAAATTCACCTCCATCTTGATCACCTCCAGAAGCTTTTGCTTCTGGAGGTGATCAAGATGGAGGTGAATTTCTCCATCTTGATCACCCCCAGAAGCTTCTGCTTCTGGAGGTGATCAAGATGGAGGTAATCAAGCTAATAAAAATGACAAGCATAAAGACTTGTATTCTATATATATATGCTAAATATCAGGGGTGGCCAACCTGCGGCTCGCGAGCCACATGTGGCTCTTTGAAGGATTATTTGTGGCTCTCGATAAACATACCCGAGTTCCCTTTTCATTTTTGTGTTGTTATATTTTTAAAAATTATTATTGTTCCGTATGTGTTTCAAAATGTCTTTTAAATTACTAACAACAAATATGAAAGACTAAGTGCAACGTTGTAACAAATTTCATTTCCGTCCAAGTTAAGAATGATATGACTCATCGAAAACTGCGCAAACGAACATAAACAGTGGCATAATCATCCGTTATCGACCGACTCCAGACCGATTTTGAATTTGTAAACTGTCATTGCAACGGACAGTTGTCATTGTGCTCTGGAAGAAACAATTTGTATCACTCTTGCTACGGATATAATTTGTAATCTGGAATTTTTTGTACACCTTTTTAATACGTATTTAATTTCGGCTCGCAAAAAATATCAAATTTTGAAAAATGGCTCGGACTATCAAGGAGCTTGGCCACCCTGGCTATATATGTATCTTTTTTTTATTGGATTTTTTAGTTCTTCTGTTGTGGTATTAATGCCACTAAAGGAACTACTGATCTTTGCTTTTGATAAGAATAATTTCAGAGTCTCTATTGTGGGAATTATTGAAGATGAAGTGGCTTCCCGTTTGCTGGTGTGAAATCCGTGATTTTTACGCCAATGTCGGAAAAATCTTTATAAACAACTCCAATGGGAAAAACCCACTCTTGGTGAGAAGTATATCGGAGGTCACCGATTGTTTTCACAATAAGGTGGGAAAGTTGACAGTTAGTTGATCGGAACGCACCGTAAGTGTCAACAAAAGTCGATCACGTGACTCATTTCCCACGAATAACATATAAAAGCTCGAGTCCCCGAAAGCTCCGGGCGATCCCTCGGAAGTTATACTTGGTAGATGTGCCATATTTGTCTCCATACTCCGGACCGAAAGTACATATGACCAACCACAGCCATTTGAACTTCCATCGCCATTAACGAACATATTCAACGAACGCATATTAGACATATCCGCAGAGAGGTATTTGTACTTTTTAGAGCTTTGTGAACTCTCTCTCAGACTAGCAGGTAAAGCTATTAGAGCGTCCCTTTTGTACAGTGAACTTATTTAATCGCATTTAACCTATGTATCCTAGCTTAGTTATATAAATAAATGCTTGTTTTGTTTTTAAACCTGTCTCCTGTCTCTGAAGGACATCTGCTGACTTACCGACGCACTCCCCACTGAAATTATTGCCCTCCTAGCCATCCGACAAGCCGAGAACGAGTTTTACCAACCTGTTGCAGAGTAAGTGGTCATTTGGGATGAGCCCAGTGGCCCACTGCTAATCACACACTGGCTTTCCACAGTAATTTCTTTGAATGGTTTTACAAGTAGAACAATTTTTTCAACGAGAGACCACTGATATGGGCTCAACGTAAGAATTTTATTATCTATAGCATATCTGACAAGGGCCTTTTGCTGTTCCAACATGTAGTATGTAGAATTCCAGCGAGTAGGAACATCTTGAATTAATTTGTGTTTCTGCAAACCTAACTTTTCTTGCAAACCTTCCAATTTGATTACAGCTACAGCAGAATGATTAAAATGTGTGACAATATTTCTATTAACTGTGATTATAGTTTTCACATCTTGTTTAGAAAATATGCATTCGTTTAGTGTCAGCTGCAGCGTATGTATAAAGCAGATAATGCTTCTAAGTTGCAATTCCTAATTCCAGCTACCAGATTTGCTGCAGAATCTCTTAGTACTAAGAATATCTTATCACTTGTCAACTTATACTGTTCAAGAACAATTTTTAACTGTTCACTGATTCGTGTAGCTGTGTGGGAACCTTCAAAGGAAACAATTTGCAAAACAGCTCTTTCCTGCTGAAAATCATCCTTCAACCAGTGGGCTGTTACACTTAAAAAAGGAGAATTGTTTGTAGTTGCTGTCCAAATATCAGCGGTTAAAGAAATATATTTTGTTTCTGTTAAACACAAAAACACTATAGCTTTTTAAACAATGTCGAAGTTTCCATGCGTCAACAATTAAGTGTTGAGATTTATTTTAGAAACAAAGGAAGAGATTGTTGATTTTGCGAGGATATTCGATCGTCTCTTGTTTACCTGACCCAAGGGAGATGGAAATACCAAGTGGAGAAAAATGGGTTTTTTCCACATTATAATTAACTGTATAATTAACTCCAGGATAATTACACTACTCATACACCTTATATAATACAGCCAAATTTATTATAAGCCTACTCATACACCTTACATAATACAGCCAAATGTATTATATAAGGTGTATGAGTAGTGTAATTATTACGATATACAGTCTACGAAGAGATTTAACTCCAGGATCTCACACTATTAATGCAATAAATTATCATCACTATTCGGCCGATTAATCGGTAATTGGTCATTTTGCTTATCGGTGCATCCTTACTAACAATGCCATAGCTGTTGAAACAAATGCAGGATTGCAATACATGTGTGAAAAACGGGGTGATCTAAGAAGGAGGGGAGAAAGGAGTGACTTTACAGTTCAAAGAAAGAATATATATCAGTAAAATAAAACAAAAACTGTAATAAAATATACTATAAATACACAATCTTTAAGTTTCAATATATCTATCTGTGACTAAAGGCTTTGCCTCGTTGCTGCAACCAATGTTCTCTGTCCATTGCAATTCCTTTTAATTCATAATAGTTTTGGAACTCTATAGAGATATTGACCTCTTCCAGATACTTTTTCCTTGGTCTTCCAGTCTTCTCAAGAATTTTTCCTTCAAGGATAGTTTACAAGAAATTATTTGTGCCTAATAATATGACCTATAAATTTAATTTTTCTTTTTCCTATTTCCTACATTAACTTGCCTTTGTTCAGAATTATTTAATTTGTTTTCAGTTCATTTCAGCTTTTGTTTACTCTCATCCATATCAACATTTCTGCTGCCTCTAGACGGGTCATCTCTTGCTTTCCTAATGTCCAACATTCACTTCCATACAGCAAAATGCTTCAGAAAAATGTCTTAGTAAATGTTTTCTTTGCTTCCAAACTTAGGTGTTTTGATGTTAGCAGACTTCTTTTGCTTTGGAAAACTTGTTTCATGAGTCCTAACCTTTTTTGACCTCCTTTACACATCTATTATCCTTTGTGATTTCACTCCCTAAATAGGTAAAATTTCTTACTTGTTCCACCTTCTTTCTGTCAATCCTAATGTTAGGTTTTGTCTTACCGGTGTTCTTTTCTACTACTATCACCTTTGTTTTCTAAATATTTAAACCCCATTAATTTAGGTTCTCTTGCAGTATAGTAAGCATATGATTTATTTCTCCTTCTGAATTACTCATTGTCACTATATCATCAGCACATCTGATACAGTGTATCTTTTTCCCATTTATCATTATACCTTTTGTTGTCTTACTCTTCATTTTTTGTTTAAAGCAATAAACACATATGTTGTCCCATTACTCTCATATTTTTTTGGAGTTATACATTTGACTCAAACAGATCTTGAGCAACTCCAGATGAAAGCAGGAACAACACTTACTAAGCATAAACAACATCATTCTAAATAAGAAATAGAAAGATTAACCCTTCCACATAAAGATGGTGGATTTGGTCTGATTGACATAGTCACTACACTACAAACAAATAGACACTGCGAGAATATTTCTACAAAAACAAAAATCATCACACTTACATAAAGCAGTAACTCTAGCAGACACAAATAACACACCATTAAACTTACATTCACATCATATGGACATGACACAACATATAAAAAGCATACATGCTATTAAGCAATTGTGAACTCAAAAGGCACTCCATGGATGACATCCCTATGACCAGACCTAGGATTTTGTTGACAAAACTGTGTGAAACTACTAACAGACTAAGGACTTCCTGTTTGGAGAAACTGAGGGTTTATGGTTGCCATTCAAAATCAGGTCATTAACACTAAAAATTATAGAAAACACATCCTGATGGATACATCACGAACAAACGACTCTTTCGAAAAATGCCACATTCTGCCCGAAACAATAAAACATGTAATTTCTGGTTGTAAGCTCTTAGTACAAACAGACAATTTACATACATATAATTAAATAGCAAATATAATACACAAAGAGCTTGCACACAAACAGATTATTAAACACCCAGGTACCATGCTACAAATATACTCCACAGGCAGTATTACAAAATGACACACACAAAATATACAACAGAAGAGCCATAATCACAGATAAAACAATTCATCACAATAGACCTGACATCACTCTCATCAACAAATGCAAGAAGATTGCTTATATAATAGACATCTCTGTTTCAAACACTTGTAACATAAAAATTGCCCACATTGAAAAAAATCAACAAGTACACCATTCACTCAAGAAATAAGACAGACATGAAGAGTAATATGATGTGATAAGGTATTTATTGTACCTATTGTCCTGTTTTCAACCAGTGTTATACCACATACACTTCACAAAAGTCTAGGAAACATTAAATTTGAATAAAAACATATACATGGCAATACAGGAAGCTGTAGTGCCATGTATATGTTTTTATTGAACACATGTCACATTGTTAGAAAGTTTCTAGATGACACATACCAATAACACAGCTCAATGTTATAGTTGTTTGGGTAGCTATGCTTTGACTTCAGTCTTGTGTAGCACTTTGCACAAGTATCAGATAAGCAAGACATTTGCAACATAATAATAATAATAATAATAATAATAACTCTCCCGTGGTCACCACCTGGTCGTGGTGGGAGAGCCCAATAGTTTTACAGATCCATAGGGCAATGCAGGCTGGAGCACAAGCTCCTGGTAGGGACACCCATGCCAGTAAGGTCTATGGGGAGAAATGAAGCTAAGAGTGACCACACACCCACATCCTGTGGAGATAATCATTATGGTAGTAACCAGATCTAAGTATGATACCGGCTCAAACGTCGCCCGGGTTAACAAGGTCCGCGTTCGTGGGTTAGGCAGAGGCTCACGTTCGAAAAATAGGCTCCAGTCTCCCTTGGTTACCGGTGGCGAAAGCAGCGCCGGCCCAAGCATGGCTACTGCAATGCCCTCAACAGATGTGAGGAA
>NW_019385708.1:12901-15142 GCF_000671375.1 Centruroides sculpturatus | reverse complement strand
TAAAAAAATTTTAATGAAGATATTTATCTTAATTATGAAAATATACTAGCATGTTTTTTAATTTTTGGAACCTAACCCTCCTTTTCGTATTAGTTCTTTGTTTCGTATAACACGAATTCGCATAACACGGCAATTTTTTGGAATGTAACTACCGTGTTATACGAGGGTTACCTGTATACATATATTAATATATGAATTTGAAATAAAATTATATATGTGTTAAAATATATTTATTATTACTAGTCATTAAATTTTATTTCCTAAAAATCTAATGTTTATATATGTTACAGCTAAAACTCATGAATTGAATAAAACTAGGATTAACTAGCCAGAAATAAAGCAAGCATTAGCCAGTTAGGCTAATGCTTGCTTTATTCAAGTCTTTTGATTAAAGCAAGTAACAATCTATTAATTTTGAACTTTAAGTGTACAAAAAACATTTTATCTGAATTACAAATGAATAAAGCTGAAATTATCCAAAGATGAAGGAATGAAGCAAGAAAAATACTTAAAATGTGCACTGTATCTGAGAAGATAAAAAAGAAGCTAAATCAGACTAATTTACTAAGTTTTTTAAAAAAGCAAAAATGTACCCAAAATAATGAAAGCTATTCTAAAACAACATGACTACCAATTTCAAACTGGATGCAAAAGCTGATGACAATAATCTTGCTGAAAACAAGCTAGGGTTATTTATAGGAGGGAGTCTGCTCAACAATTTTCATTGACCACCTGGCCAAGAAAATTCTGAAGATAACACTAAAACTGTAACGTTCTTCCAGTTGATTCAAAACAGATTGTAATGGACAGCATAGGAAATGTAATAACACTATAGCATTGAGAAAACAGGGAAAACTGCTTGCAACTACTTACACAAAAGGACACTTCACATGTTAGAAAACAGAACTTAATTTCACTTGGCAAAGAACCCAACTTCTGTACTTCCCTCATCCTTACACCTAACCTCCCCTCCTTTGCTACTCAATACCTTACATCTAGTCATCACAACAGTGAAAACTCAAAATATAAATTTTGAAGACCATCCATGCACTTGCCAACCTACATATGCATGTGGAGAGCAGAAACACCAACTGACAGTCTCCAGCCATGGTAGTAACAATAGATTACAACACACCATACTGGAAAATACTTAATAATGCACACAGAACCAATAACCGGTGCAAAGAAAAAAAAAAAACACAAACTATCCCAAGACAAACATTATTCCACTCCTAACTATCCAAGGAGTTGAAAAATGTTTTTCTTGGGATAGTTTTTTCTTTAATAAAAACACTTAACACCTTATATGCTGAGATATATTTATTGAAACACAAACGTTTTCAGCCTAATGGAATAGGCCATCTTAAGGTGAACTGGCATTTGAACGTATTTCAAAATTGTATTAAATGGAAAGTTCGATCATTATAAATTCAAAATTAAAACGAAAAATAAATTAACCAATCAATATACAAAATAAGTATACTAAATAGATTGATGCCATATTAATATAAATAATAAATAAGGTGATATAAAAATAAAAACAAAATAAATAAACCTAAAGGATTAAATGCACAAAAGGACTAAATTCATAAAAAATATATACATAAAAAACATCATATTATAAAGGGCAGATAGGAACTAAGAATTTGTGTGTTTTAACTTTTCTTTTACAAGGAACTTCCATGCTGATGGTAAACCATCAGCATCCCTTGCATTGATACAGCCGTCCCTTAATTTACTCATAAATTTCAATTTTTTCATGTTGCAAAGCCAACGATGGGGACCGCAACATCTTGAGAATAGATGCTTCATTCCATTTAACTAACGAAGCCTCCGCTTGTGCCATATTTGACAAAACCGTGGTACAATGCCCTTTGCTAATGTCATATCTGTGTTCTTTAAGCCTAATAGCCAAATTTCGTCTTGTGACTCCAATATAGTCCTTCCTAATTCCTAGCTGTTAGTTTTCATATATATATATACAGTGGCACCTCAGGATACGAAATGAATCCGTTCCAAAACTGAGATCGTATCATGAAAATGTCGTAAGGTGGATCATCTTTTCCCATACGATTACATGTAAAACCAAATAATTCGTTCCAATGCAAAAAACATACTCAAATTAAAGCCAAGTAATACATTAAAAAAAATAACTGTAGTAAGAAAAACAAATGAAAAATGCGAACTAATGTAACGTCGTATGGTGAGTTTTTGTTCGTATCGTGGAGCAAAAATATGTTC
>NW_019385708.1:9013-11337 GCF_000671375.1 Centruroides sculpturatus | reverse complement strand
AAACTCAAATCAATCTATTTCTAACTTAATTCTATTCCCCTTTGGAATTCGACAAAATCAAAGAATTAACTTATAAACAATAATTCTTATAAATTAAAGATCCTAATCGTCACCTCAATATACTAGGAACCTATTTCCTCAAACTCTCAAGACTTTCTATAATCGTTGATCCATAAATCGAATAACTTCAAAATCGCCTTGGAATTATTTGATCCTATCGGACACCTCTCTCGTTCACTGCTATGAAGCTCACCAAAGCTCGTTGCTATCAGGAGTTCACCTCGTTCATCTTCACTTGAGACTCGGGATTTATAGTGTGAGGTGACGTCACAATTCTGAATGAGATCACTCCCTTCATTTACATACGTAACGCTAACAATAAACTTTTTTCGTTTGTCTGGCAGCCTATTTTCCGATAATACTCGCTAACCTTTTACATTATTCTTTTTCACAATTTTCGGGACGTTTTTATTCTTTAAGGTTTAGCGAGTCCCTAATTCGTGCTTGTGGGGTCTCCCCCCTTTTCTCGGTGCGGACTTACTTTTTTCCGCTCGGGAGCGCAAGTGTGCACGAGTTTTTCTACAGCGCTTTTCTTTCGTCGGGGAGTTGGTTTTTCTTCTATTTTTAAGTTCCTAAGGTGAATGGTGAGGAAACCTTCGTCCTAACAAAACCTAAGCCCCAAACAAAAATAGAATAATAAACAAAATAAAAGTAAATAAAAATAACGCTTGGACTTGGTTCCTTACAACGTACACTGTTCAGGCACTCTATAGGGTAATTTAATCGTTCCTGGTGATCATCAGTTTGTATCTCATCGTAGCTGTAATAAGTTTTTTCCCCTTGCTCATGTGAAAGTTTAAAAACTTTGTCATTGATTCTGTCGACGTCAGCATTTTTAGGGCAAAGTATAGCCCTATTTTTAATGGTTGGTATCATATCAGGAGTTATTTGCTCACCAAATTACCTTCACAAAGAAATTCAGAGGGAACCTCGATAGTGTGTTCAAGTTCAAGAGAATTCCCCAATGTGCCGTTTCCCAATTTCAACAGCCATTCACTATATTTAGGGTCCTGTGATCTCATATTGGTACTCAATGTGAGTTTCTTAAATTCCAAAGAATCACAATACTTAAGTCCAGACTGGACAATTGCTGGTCGCATTGCGTGCGGGAGAATGTTTAAGCATTGCCGAAAGTCACCTCCAAGTAATATTACCTTCCCACCAAATGAAATTTGATGTCCAGTTACCTCTCTTAAAATTCTGTCAATGGCATTCATAACATGGGATGCCATGGTGCATTCATCCACGATAAGCAATTATGCTAATCTAATATCTCTTCCATCTTTCGAGTCCAAACTCAGGTTTGAAATGGATGTCTCATTGACTTCTAAAGGTAACTTAAACAGAGAATGGTAGGTTCTACCTCCACTGAGCAAGTTTGATGCAATTCCGGTTGATGCTGTGGGAATGACAATTTCATTCCTTGCTCGAAAGTAATGAAGAAGAGTTCGATACAAATATGTCTTCCCACTTCCTCCGGGACCGTCCAGGAAAAAACATTTAGGGTAGATCTCTTCATCATTCACAGCATTGATTATTGTTGTAAATGCTTGTCGTTGGTCATCATTCAAAGATGTAATCATCTCATCAGCGGCCTTCTGCTCAACGTCTGAATCATAGATAATCTGATTCATACTTGGCAAATCATAGCCCACATCAGGTAAATTGAAATTGCAGAGTGAATGACCAAGAAGAGTCAGGGTATCTTTTACATCCTTAAGTGCATACTCAGCACATCTTTGACATTCACCCTGTTTAAGATGTCGCTCATAGCAAACATCCTCTGTCAAATACTGTAAATTATCATTCCATAACTTAAGAGCATCAGAGGGAAGACCATAAGCACAGATATAGGCAAACATTTGCCTAAGCTGGAATGGCATTGCATAAACAATGGCATCATGAATTGTGTCTTGCCAAATTGTGTCATCCAAAAGATATCCCTTGCGCTTCGCAGCCTCTAGAAAGGTACCTACCTGAACGGACTCGTCGTTCACCACAATTGTTCGTAAGTGTTGAAAAGATGTCACTGCCTTTTCGTGGCATAAAAATAATCGAAGATAGTATCTTTCTGGGTCTTTAATACTTACATTTACCATTCTCCCAATCACTTTCTCTCCTCCCATTTGTCTCCTTTCCCACTTTGCAGTCGTATCCTTCCAAACGAAGTGTTTGGGTATTTCGGAATAAGTAAAGTCATGCGCAGTTTCATCTATTACATTCAACTTAAACCATCCTGTCAATTTTGTATCTTTACTCTGAGC
>NW_019385708.1:0-2084 GCF_000671375.1 Centruroides sculpturatus | reverse complement strand
ACTATGGAAAGTTTGACGGTTGAACTTTGTGAGTTAGACAATGATTGGGAGCGAAGTGCAAATGTAAAAAGGAGCATCGTCGCATCCATTCGACCATATTCCGAAATTCTCAATGAAAGAAAACAAAAATGTAAACAATTAAAGATGGATACTTTTTCCGAAAAATGTAAGAGATCCGAAACTAAAATTTTTAATAAAAACATTTAACTTTATTTTATGATAATATCATTTTTAATAACATTTAACTTTATTTTAAAAATTAAATTTATTTGTACTTTGTATTATATTGTATTAATAAACAAAATTACTTGGGTATTTTTCACTTATGTGGAACCTAACCCTATACCTCAGTGTAAATATGGGTTCGTTTTACGCCAATTTGATTTGCGCCGGCTTTTGTAGGAACGGAACTGCGGCGTAAACCGAGGGCTACCTGTATATAGAATAAACAAATGTAAATCACCTGTTAAAGTTTTATATTCATTTAATACAAAACAAAAACAAAGTCAGTTTAATGAGAATTTAGTTTTATATAAATGAAACTGATAGTTTTAGATTTGAAAAATGCTGTGAAATTGGAAGACTTTACAATTAAGTTTAAAAATCCAATACCTGTTAATAATTCAAACTGGTTTTAAAATCAATGAAAAATTTAATAAAAATATCTTTAGTATTTCAATAATACAGAGTGAGTGAAGTAATGATAGGAAACAAAACTTATACTCTTCAAGAGCTAAATAACTTTTTAGTAAAATTCTTTGGAATAAACAACCTCCTATAAAGTTTGGAATTCATTTTGCAACAAGATTTATAATTCATCTAGAACCCAGATATAAAATTGATTTCAGCCAAGATAAACTCCACAAGATATTAAACTTTGAACCAAGATATACAAAGAAAAAGAACAGAATGAAAAATACATAGCAAATAATTCGAAAGGAGTCGATGATATTCATATTCGTTGTGATGTAATCAGTAGAGTAGAATGTAACAATTAAACAGCAATATTGTATATTTATTTACACCATCTCATTCACCTGGAAGTTTGATAAAAATTGAAGAGATTAATCTCATATTTGCAGACAAAAAGAAATCATTACATTTATGGAATTCAGATATGAATTACAATAAGCATAAACTGTTAGTTCAACGTAAAAAGTATTATAATGGAAATATATTTATCAATGCAATTAAGACAGATGGTAAGAAGTTATTGCAAATAACAGGAAGTCAAGATAAATCTGTTGTCGAGGATAAAATAAAGCAGTTTGTTAGAAATAAACATGAAAGTATTTGTCTAAAAAACATCTATTTGTTGAGGATAAAGTAAGGAGTATTTTATCTAAATCTGAACAGATTCCATATGAAACATGATTAAAGAAATTTTAATCTTAATAAATGAAGAAGATTTGGAATTTAACTCTTCCAAATTATTATAATAATAAAAGTTCTGAATATAAACAGAATAGAGAAGACAAAGTTACTGTTGATAAAAAGGAATCAGCAAAATACATAAATGATAATACAGTTATATCACAGCTATACCCCTCATTATATCACAGATTTGAGTATATTGCATTTTTTTTTTTTTTTGGTTCCCCAAATTTTAAAAGCACTTGAGTAAGTAAATTTTAAATTATCAATTGCCATTGCATTTCTTTTTGCAACAAAATACAGTATTTTATTCCTACTATTGTCCTCGAAACTACCACTACAGATGAAACAATAAATTCATCAAGATCTAAATAAGCAAAACAGGTGTACAGATCAATTATTATTTATGTTTCCTTTTGATATCAAAAGTTATTTATTTATTGGTTTTAAGTACCATCTCTTCATTTACAAGTTTCTGTGAATCTGAAATTTCACACCTTTATGTGAAATTTTGAATTCACTGCTGTAATGTATAAGGAAAAGATTTCTTAATTTCTGAATATAAAGTTCTAAAATTCTTATACAGTAGTAACTATATTTTGCTTTTTAGAACATTTTTACTCTATAATTTTATAAGTTTTCATGTTCTATTATATGTTCAATATTTATTTTTTAAATTTTCAATTACTGTATTTATAATTTCTATTGAA
>NW_019385707.1:189727-275512 GCF_000671375.1 Centruroides sculpturatus | reverse complement strand
CACGCAACTCTTGATTATTCATTTCCCCCCACACTACTGTTCAGCTTACATGTTCAGATGTGTCATGCGGAATCAACACATAGCTACAATTTATTTTGTGTTATTTATTTCTGTACTTGTTATATCTACGGAGACTTGAGAGACTCTACGTGGTGATTTCTTGTAATCGTGAACAAATCAAAAGACAAGATAAGATTAACGAGAACATTTATTAGCTTACATACATCCGATTTGGATTTTACACAAATTGCAAAATTATACCCCAACTTACGCAGTTATCGCTCAGTCCCACCTATCGCGTAAGTTCATGGAATTACTATATTTATTTAGGAGTTTGTCAATTATATTTATTATTAATCACACAATTATTATAAATAAATTTTGATTTAATTTTGTTATATAAGTAATTATTTGATAAATTAAAATGATGAATTTGGCTCATAAAATTATGTTTCATGACTAAAGAATTTACACTTGGAAGATAAATGACAATAAGCAGACAGATTTACAAATGACAACTGTTTCTTATTAATGTAACCATTCTCACTTTCCATGTGAGAGAATAGATTTTTTTTTATTCAAAGTTACATAATTAAAAAAAAAATTGTCTTTGAGTACCACTGCTGACTCAATGCTAATTTGCATCTGAGACAAAACTAATTTTTGCCAAACTTGCTTCTAGAATGATTATTAATGAAGATCACTTTCGCATAAAGTATTTTTAAACAACTTTAAAGTCCATTTATGAAACTTCACTTTATAGAGTCTTTGGCTTATTATTATTTACTTTTTTAAATAGCATTTTGCTAGCCATCATTTTGCCACTTGAAACAGTCGCCAGCCCTAATCAGTTCTATAATATATCACAGAATTAAAAGGTTTATTTTTTATATTGTATTTTACAATTTTAATTGTATATAAGTATATTTATTTATTTTATTTTTTGTTATTATTTTATTATTATTATTATTGTTTATTGAGCACACGAATATTTGTATATAGCACTTTCATTTGTAACGCGTTACCTTTTAATTTTTTACATAATCGTTATTTGGAATTTCCGTTGCGTAATTTTTCGAATTTCACATTTCGAATGGAGAAATAACTGAAGATGAACGCTTAATGCGTTTGAAAACGTTTTTAAATTATTAAAGAATTTTGCTGGATAGTTGAATGGTTTATATTTATTGAAAACATCCATGCCATTCAAGAGCTTATTGAACGTGATCGCCGGTTAACTGTTGAAGTTGTTAACTACTGCCAGCTGTTACAGTCAGCAAAAGCTGCCTATTGAAGCAAAAGATGAGGTATGCCTATCAGAAATGTCATCCTTCTTCATGACAACACCAGGCCTCACACCGTGTTCTTGACAAGGAATAAATTGGAAGAAATGGGCTGGGAAACCCTTGAACACACTCCTTATAGTTCAGACTTGTTCCCTTGTGACTGTTTTTTGTTCGCACTCTTGAAGGAATCACTTGGAGGAAAACGATTCGCAAACAATGAAGAAGTTGAGGAGCACATGCGCAATTGGCTCATAACTTGCTCTCAATCTTTTTATGAGAGAGAGATATTAAAGCTATCAAATCATTGGCAAAAGTGTGTAGAGCTTGCAGGAGGATATGTAGAGAAGAACTAAAGTTTTCACTTGTGTATATTATTAATCAATAAATGTCTAAAAAAAGTTACCGTTTATATTTGATCCACCCTTGTACTTCTTGTATGTTGCCCTCAATATCAAAGTTGTTTATTGGATTTATCTTAGCTTAAAAAATTTATTTATTATTTTTTTTACAGAATTGCATGATAAGCAATTGCAGTTTGCCATTCATTTTAAAAGTCTATAAAAATTATAAATGACAAAAATAAAATATTGGGAAACAGTTTAAACTTTAAAATATATAATTTTGAAAATACTTTTTACATTACCTTTAGTCACATCTTTTAATACCAATTTTAATTTGTCTACAACAGAAAAACGTATATTCACATCTTCATATTCTTGAGAATAGTGTTTATATATTTTATCGAACAGTTCTTCCATTTTCTGGAACTGAGTTTCTGTAGGTGGTGGTAATTCTTTTAAATATTGTACTCGATAGAAATCCTAAAAATCAGATTTCATAAACTGAAAACTTTTTTTTTAAACTTATATATGCTTTAATTATAATCAATTTAATTTACCTCTCTTCGTAACTGGTGACTGATATTCTTCTTATGTTTTGTCAATTCTTTCTCATTTTCTATATGGAAATCACACAATGTGCAATAAATAACATTAGCTGAACAATTGCAGTTTGGCTGCAAAAATTATAACAACAATAGGTGTAAATTATATATTATTTTTTAACTCTGTAAATATTTCATAATATTTTACCTTAGTGCATGAAGTAATAAAATTGTCTTGGGGATTTGCTTTGAGTGCTTCATATTTTGCTTTTACCTTTAAGAAATTTGGTGAAGGTAAATCTAATTTCCCCTTTACTATTGAAAAGATTTGATTAAAATATTTAACTTGTATAAAAAAAATTAATGGTGATAAAAATTTTTAAACATGATTTACCTGATAAATCCGGCATTTTAGCAGACTGATTGGTTGTCTCATTTTTACATTGTGCATCTGATACAACTTCAGGTGAACTGGTTTTTGTTGGTGAACCACATGCTTGATCATCAGCAGTAAGTACTGTATTAACCTCAGAAGGTAAATCATTCTGAAATATTAAAAGTTTTAGTCATTGTCTATTTTGATATATTTTAAAAGCCATTAATTTTTATTTAAAATAGTTAGCTTATTCCATTTTAAATTAATTTCAATGTTAAATTAATCTATCTGGCAATCTAAAAATATTTGTCTTATAATTTCTCATAGTTTTAACATTTGAATATAAAAAACATTAATTCTTTAGAAAAATGATAAAAACAACTGATATTACACAAATTACACTTTTCAAAAACATCAGCGATATTAAAACTAATATGACAGAAAATTAAAATGTTACAGTCTGCATTGCTAAATAACATACAGTAATACCTTGACTTATGCAAACCCAGAGTTACGCGATTTTCAAATCTCTTCGATTTGTCTTTTGTTTGAACACCACGCAACTCTTGATTATTCATTTCCCCCCACACTACTGTTCAGCTTACATGTTCAGATGTGTCATGCGGAATCAACACATAGCTACAATTTATTTTGTGTTATTTATTTCTGTACTTGTTATATCTACGGAGACTTNGAGTGAAAAATTCATTGTTGACAGGCTAAACAATATACAAACAATATTGATCTTTAAAATAACTAAATTAAATAGATAAAGTTACAAAGCTGAATGCTATATCAACATAACTGAAATGTTATGCATATAGAATATACAAAATAACAGTTATTAGTTACATTAGTGTATGGTTCAGATGCAATTAAAATCTTAGAAATTTCTTATTTAAAAGTTCTGATTAGAAAAACACATTCTTCTTCTTCTTCAGTGTTAATATGGAGATTTTAGCTCTTTCTAGGCTCTTTCTCCGATTTCCCCACTCTCAGGTTCCCTTACTTAAATCGTCTGGTTCGTGCGATGTATGCTTCTAACGCCACCACTAGATGGCGGGGTGTGATCTGTGTTGTCGGCGCATATACATCCCACATAGTACTCTTATCTGTCAGTCTGACACCCAGGGCAGTTCCCAGGTCTCTGCGAGCGTTAGCATATTCCGGACATTCTAGCCAGAAGTATGCTGCCGTTTCCCTCTTCTTGCAGTGAGGGCAGTGAGGCGTGTCGTGTAGAGGTCTGGAGTGCAAAAAATCATTCAAAGGGGCCGTCTCCGTACGCAAGCGCGCTAGAATAGTCTCCATGTATCTGTTCGACGCGTAGTTATAGTGCCAGTTGACAAACGGACAAAGATAATCCCTGCTCTTCCTCCTCAAAAAACACAGTCTATGAAGAATTTTAATCTAAATATATAAAATTACTTGTCCTGACTGAATGACTGATTCATCATCACCCAGAGCAAACCGCTGAACCTAAAGAGGTGAAATTTGGTACACAGTTAGGGTACGTTGTGAAAACGCGCACTACGAAGGGATTTTTCGAAATTCCCCCATGGGGGAGAGGGAGAGGATTAAGGCTTAACCGGAAGAACAGCTTCTACTGTACTATTTTAGATGCGATTTTTTGTTTTCAACTACGTTTAGTCTTCATTGAGTACTTAGGTGTATTAAATTGATAACATTTCAGACATTGTTATAAATATTTTCATACATTTCGATTTTAAAAATGTTCGAACCATTTTAAATTCAAATTTGTTATTGCATATTGGTTCAATTATAGAACGATTGTAAACATTCCAGAAAATTGATCAAATTGAAAATAGTTCATTTGATTCTCAGCAACTCTCATCATTCTCAGCAGTAGGTGTTATATAACAATTACTATGGTTGTTGAAATACTGAATATAAATGGTGTTTGCTTGCAAAATCTGCACGGAAGAAGTGTGGGTAACAGCTAGTTGAATAATATGACTGTTTACTAGTTGTGTTATTCAAATCAACTAAACTTTTATAACAAAATACTTTTTACAAGTGTTAATTTAAGTTTGATTTCAATGACTAAACTCAATATATATATATATGTATATATATTGAGTTTAGTCATTGAAATCAAACTTAAATTAACACTTGTAAAAAGTATTTTGTTATAAAAGTTTAGTTGATTTGAATAACACAACTAGTAAACAGTCATATTATTCAACTAGCTGTTACCCACACTTCTTCCGTGCAGATTTTGCAAGCAAACACCATTTATATTCAGTATTTCAACAACCATAGTAATTGTTATATAACACCTACTGCTGAGAATGATGAGAGTTGCTGAGAATCAAATGAACTATTTTCAATTTGATCAATTTTCTGGAATGTTTACAATCGTTCTATAATTGAACCAATATGCAATAACAAATTTGAATTTAAAATGGTTCGAACATTTTTAAAATCGAAATGTATGAAAATATTTATAACAATGTCTGAAATGTTATCAATTTAATACACCTAAGTACTCAATGAAGACTAAACGTAGTTGAAAACAAAAAATCGCATCTAAAATAGTACAGTAGAAGCTGTTCTTCCGGTTAAGCCTTAATCCTCTCCCTCTCCCCCATGGGGGAATTTCGAAAAATCCCTTCGTAGTGCGCGTTTTCACAACGTACCCTAACTGTGTACCAAATTTCACCTCTTTAGGTTCAGCGGTTTGCTCTGGGTGATGATGAATCAGTCATTCAGTCAGGACAAGTAATTTTATATATTTAGATTAAAATTCTTCATAGACTGTGTTTTTTGAGGAGGAAGAGCAGGGATTATCTTTGTCCGTTTGTCAACTGGCACTATAACTACGCGTCGAACAGATACATGGAGACTATTCTAGCGCGCTTGCGTACGGAGACGGCCCCTTTGAATGATTTTTTGCACTCCAGACCTCTACACGACACGCCTCACTGCCCTCACTGCAAGAAGAGGGAAACGGCAGCATACTTCTGGCTAGAATGTCCGGAATATGCTAACGCTCGCAGAGACCTGGGAACTGCCCTGGGTGTCAGACTGACAGATAAGAGTACTATGTGGGATGTATATGCGCCGACAACACAGATCACACCCCGCCATCTAGTGGTGGCGTTAGAAGCATACATCGCACGAACCAGACGATTTAAGTAAGGGAACCTGAGAGTGGGGAAATCGGAGAAAGAGCCTAGAAAGAGCTAAAATCTCCATATTAACACTGAAGAAGAAGAAGAATGTGTTTTTCTAATCAGAACTTTTAAATAAGAAATTTCTAAGATTTTAATTGCATCTGAACCATACACTAATGTAACTAATAACTGTTATTTTGTATATTCTATATGCATAACATTTCAGTTATGTTGATATAGCATTCAGCTTTGTAACTTTATCTATTTAATTTAGTTATTTTAAAGATCAATATTGTTTGTATATTGTTTATAAGTNTTTACCAATGTAATAAAAGTGTTTTTCTCTGCAAAGTAGGTTTGCTTCTACCTTTTTTTTAACTTTAATTTTTATTTCATTATTGATGTAATGTTTTAGAATTTTAAAGTTACACTCTTACCCTCTGTAAGTCAGAAAGGAAAAAAAAAAAAACAATTTTTTGTGTATTTTTCTACAATACAATTAAGTAAGAATTGAATAATTAATCTGACTCCATTGTTTTTAAATAGTTACTTTGAATAATGCATTAATTTACAAACTGCATAATTATGAAACTATTAGTTTTAAAATACTTACTTGTTTCATTACAACGTGTTTTCACTAAAGCATTTCTAAATATATTGGCTTGAGTTCGCCTTTCCTTAACAAGATTTACAGAATCAGTTCGAACACCTTGATCACTATTATCTTTAAAACTTGCAGCTTGAGATTTCTGTGGAACAAATGTTCTCGGAACATTATCACTTTTAAAATAATTTCTAGATTTCTTATTACTTTCTTTAGCTTTGCTTTTCGGACTATATTTTGGATAAAATAGTTCTGGTTCAAAATCAGCATCATTCTCAGCTGAGGCATGAACATCTTTGTCCGAAACCCTGGACAGAAATTCTGTCGAATAGAACGAATTACATTGGTTGTGTTCACTTTTTACATCACTTTGTTTTTTATGGTTTCTTTGACGCCGTTTATTGTTGTAATTTGAATTAAAATGTTCGCGCTTTTGTTCCCCAGTAAATGCATTCTGTCCTCCAGAGAACAATCTTCTAGTTTCTGCAGTGGATCGTCTATCGCGAGGATCTACAAAGTCACTTTGAAATTTTCTTCTTTGTTTCTTATTTTCAGAAGTTCTTTGTAAATTTTGTGTATGATCATTTTTAAATATAGTGTTATTCCTCCTTTCTGCTCTGAAAACCAATCTTTGGTTTTCGTGTGGATAACAACTGTTTTCATATACAGTTGTTTCTCTCGTTAAACTTGAATCAGTAGTTTTTGAGCCCATCAATAACAGAGATTTAAGGTGATTTTCAATTTCTTGACATTCATCTGAAAACATCACTGTTTAAAAAAAATATATGTATNTACTTTTTACAAGTGTTAATTTAAGTTTGATTTCAATGACTAAACTCAATATATATACATATATATATATATTGAGTTTAGTCATTGAAATCAAACTTAAATTAACACTTGTAAAAAGTATTTTGTTATAAAAGTTTAGTTGATTTGAATAACACAACTAGTAAACAGTCATATTATTCAACTAGCTGTTACCCACACTTCTTCCGTGCAGATTTTGCAAGCAAACACCATTTATATTCAGTATTTCAACAACCATAGTAATTGTTATATAACACCTGTTTATATATATATATAAACAACAACTCAAAACCTGATTTTAAATGATTAAGCTAAATGATCTAATGACCTTGCCAAAATTATTGGCTATGATAATTTTGGCAAGGTCATTTGGCTTAATAAATTCATTCATATATTATATTTAGATTTTCATTTTGAAAATAAATTATGCTCTTTGAATTATGTAAGTAATCAGTAAACTGATTAAAAAGTAATGAAGTAACAAAAATATTGCATTAAAAATGTTGATAATTAAATGTATAAATTTAAGTTTAAATTAAATTTTAAAATGTGTAAATTAATCAATTACTAATAAATTTATTAAATTATTTAAAAAACTAATCAAATATTTATTGCTGAGTTGTTTAAGAAAAGAATTTCAAAGAAACAATTCTGACCTATCTTTTTATTTACAAGGTTTTTTCAGAAAGGAATGCACCAGAATTTATTTTGCTGCTAGTATGAAAAATACAACTGTGAAACTTGGGCATCTCCTAGCTGTTATCTTCAGCTATTCATGTTATTTTTCCACAGTCTCCATCCTTGTCTCTGAGCTGGCATACATGCCCTCCCTCAGCACCGGTGTATAGTCAGCATTGAGGGAGGGCATATATGTCTACTCGATACCAGTCCTGTTCCTGTACACGCAACCACTTCCTCACAGCTCTGACATCTTCATCTGATGGAAACTTTATCTAACAAAGTGCATTTTGCAAAATACTGCCACTTAAAACTGGTTATATTTGAATTAATAACACCAAAACCTATATTTCAGCTGTTTTTATAAAAAATGCAAACTTTTTGCCTGTGTTGAACAAGCATCATCAGGCTAACTGATCCCCAACTTCTGAAACAACAGGGGACTGCTGAACATGTGTGCAGAGCAGAGGTAAAAATCTGACAATGCTAAATCAGTACTGTATGATGGATGTGGCAATACTGTAAAATCCAGTTTTGTGAACCTCTCATAAGTCTCCAGATTTGTGTGTGGCCTCACGTTGTCATGCTGAAGAAGCAAGTCACATGGGTTCTTTTTATGTCTGACACGTTGATAATGATTTTTCAGTCTTTTCCAGTGTGATGACATAAGCCTTTGAGTTAATGGTGGAACTTTTAGGCATGACATCCACCAAAATGACACCATGAATGTTCCAAAACACAATGATCATAATCTTTCCTGCTGATGGAACACTTTTGTTTTTTTTCTTCTGTGGTTAATGTGGATTGTGCCATTCCAATGATTGTCACTTTGTTTTAAGTTCAAAGTGGTGCACTCACATTTCATCTCCAATGAACAATGAAAGCCAAGAACTTGCCACCATTGGATTCATAGTGTTTGCAAGAGTTCTGATGCAATCGTTTTCCTTGCTGCTTTTTGTTTGATCGTGAGCAGCTTCGGGACCCATCATGACTTTGGCATACCCAAGTTCACAAATGATTTGATGAACACTCCTGGCACTAATGCACAAGCATTCTTCCAGTTGTTGGACTGTAATGCATCGTTCCTCCCTAATCAGTTCATCAATGCATTGCATCAGGGCTGTTGCAGGATGATCATTTTATGCCAAATTGCAGAGATCTGCCATTCCTATTGTCATTGAATCCACATGTTTTGTGCAATAACTGATGGTGCTTCAGTTGACAGTTGAAGTACTGTAGATACCATGCAATTGCTTGTAAATGTTTCCAACAGCTTCCCTTTCAGCAATGAGGATCACTGCATGTTATTTGTAATGTACTGTACATCACTGACATTTGCCATTTTCCAATGGAACCATAGTGGTCCTGACTAGTGACGGAACTTGAAATTTTCCACAATGTTAGCATCCAGCTACCAGCTTCCAGGTACAACTCCTCAAAAGGGGAGCCACATCACAGTCTTCGTTTCCCAGATATATATTACGGTGCATTATTTTTTAAACAACCATTGTATAAGTGCATACAGTATTACAGCATTGTTTTTAATTTCATAACGAACAATATTTATTGCTTTCAATCTTTACCTATTTCTAATTTTTATTTTAATAGTTGCATTAAATATTTACTTATAATAAATAAATTCTGAACTATTATTATTATTAAAAATATATACCATATTTCTTTAATTATTTGATTCAATTCTAAGTTATACCTAGAGTTTGAAATCAAATCCTAAGTTTTTGTATGAAAGAAAAATTGATCAAATACCATATTTACTTGGATATAAGATGAGGTTTTTATTCATTTATCACAACTTCAAATTCCTAGGTTGTCTTATATGCACAAGCGAAAGATTCTTTGCGTGTTTGCAAATATTTTTTGTGAACAGTGTATTTGCATTTTTTACCAAATGCTTACCCTCTGGTATTTAAAAACATAAATTTTTATCTGAGTCGTTTGAATCGTTCTTGTGTATTGTCGAAGGTAAAGATGAATAGCAATAGGAGAAGCAAAGCTTATGAATTGAATTCCAGATTGAAATTCCAAACTCACACAGGAGCCCGATATAAGATTTAATCCATTCCCACGTGAAAACAAATGATTATTCGGAAATCAGAATTCAGAGAAACTTATAAGTGTAATTGATGAAGAGAGGATTTGAGTGTTAAAATTATATATAAAAAAAAAAAAAAACAGGTTTCCAATTGTCTTGCTTTACATGAACAAATTATGTTATTGATTTTACAAAATTTTTCATTACAGTTTAAAATGCCAATAATTTTTGCAGGACAATGTGTGCATTCATGTTCATTTGATATTTTACATGTGATTACACAAAATAAAATTAGAATTGTATTGCTAAATTTAATTTTCTTTATTGTGATCTTTAAAGTCACACCCCATCCTATACATGAGGTTGTCTTATATTCGAGTAAATATGGTAATTAATTTTATTAAGTTTTATTGGGTAGTAATAAAAAAATAATATAAATGTCATGAAATAGGTAATGTTTAGCAGCTCTATTTTCCAAGCTCTTGTTTAATTCTGCATTATTATGAGTTTTGAAATACATATTTTAAACATTAAAATAAGCATTTAAAGTAAATGCTTATTATCAGAGATGGAGAGTTGAAGTCAGGAGTCAAAGTCAATTTTAAAAAATACCGACTAGGGAGTTGCATATTTTTCCACCAACTCTCCATTTCAGGGATGGGGAGTTGGCAGAAAAATATGGAGAGTTGCCAGAGTTGAAAATCAAACCTTTTTATAGGAGTCAGGAGTTGGGAGTCATGTATTTTTCTGCTGACTCCTTATCCCTGCTCATTACCAGAAAATTTAAATGTGGTTTTCTGGTAATGAGCAGGGATAAGGAGCTACTGTCGAGCAATGTAGCAAAAATGACTATTATTTGTGTGTAATGCATTGTGTGATCTGCTCTTGATGGCTTCTGATTGTTGTTCTGGATTATGATTGTAAGACATTGTCATTTCAAGATGCATCTTGAGTTCAGACAATCAAAGATGAGTAAAAACGTATCTTAAGAAGTAATGATTGCATATATACTTTAAGAAATACCTGTACAGAACATTTATACATTTATATTAGTGTGGAACTTATTTTCACAATTTGAAAATGTGAATGTCCTACCCTACATCCTACCTCTATTTCTGTTCAAATATATATAGAAAAAATTTGTGTCAAAAATCTACTCCATTGGTGAATATTTACTGGTAGCTCAATGTCACTGAATTTTTATAGGTTACAAATAGTAAAGATGAGCATATGGCAATCACAAGCTTGAACCACAATGTATCCATTTTAGTACAACAGTTCGTAAAACTGTAGTTCGTCATCTCGATAAATAAACCATTAAATTAATCACACATTAGTTACATGACATTTTAATTTAATTTCTGTCATGACTCGTGATCATTATTTTGCTGATACCATCAAGTCTTGCTGCAAATGTTTTTCCCTGTTTCTAGTTGAGGCTGACTCAGTGACTCATACTCTCAAAGGTAATTTACAGTTTGAAAATATGGATGTGGGGCTAATTCCATTTAACAAAAAAGAAGAGAAGGGGCTACAGGATGTGTGTGTCTTTGCTGCACATGAGTGTTTGAAAGCCTGGATTTCAGCTCCATTGGCAGTCAGTGCTCCTAACAATGACCTTCATCTTCTGAAATCACTTCTTGAATACTCAGCAATCAATACTACAATATCCAAGGTAGCATCTCTCAAATTTTCTAAACACTTATGGTATTTGTTACCAGATTTGAATCTTTAGCCTTTTTCGACAATCGTGTAAGTTCTGCTACAAGAGGCTAATAATTACAGCAATGCAAAATGATGACAACACTGAACAGTGTCACACTAAGCAAATCAGTGTTGACCTGGACACATTCGTGGGAAAAAATCTTGGGGACCATATATTTGTTAAGTCATGGACTCTATTTGAATTAATGGAACTTCCAGATACATTTCTCAATGTAGATCCTGACCTGTGGAAAGATAGAGTGGGCTGCAGAGCCAGTACATGCCATGAAATTTGTTAACAACCATGTAGAACGCATGGTCGCACTCATCCAAGAATTCAGTGGCCTAATGACTCATGATGAATTACAACTTCAGTATTTGCTGCAAATTGTTCAAAAGCACTGTCAGGCTTATTCAGACAGCAAGAAAGAGAAACTCTCTGCTTCTACCAAAATAAACTGATAAAATTGCATTGAACATTGTACTGAAAATTTCAAATTTTGTGAATTGTGTCATTTAAAAAGTGAAACAAGTCTGGTTTATCAAAACAGGTCTTGTATGTTATCATTTGTCATAAATTGCTCTTTTTATAAATTTTGTGGTCATTGAGCTATCTCTAAATATTAATATATCAAGTTGAAATTTCTTCTGTAGTAATTTGAGACCAGTTGGAATAGTTCTAGAGGGTAGAACCACAAAAAAGTAAGCAATTTATTTTTCCCCTATTTTAAGCACCACACTAATTTATATATTAACATTTCTTGTTGATAAAACTATTTATACGAGGGCTGTTCGAAAAGTTCGCGGCCTTGCCTATATGCGGCGCTGCGATCAATTTAATTTTTGGCGGAAATAATTCAGCCATCTTTGCTAAAGATACGATACCAATTTCCGCTTGATTTGTCAAAAAGTTTTGCCACGACAGCTTAGCAGATAGTCAGTGTGCACATGCTTTGTCAAAAATGGAGAAGACGGAGACTCGTGCGGTCATAAAATACCTGACGAAAAAAGGGTTGACCCCATCTCAAATCAAAGCTGACATGGATGAAGTTTTAGGAGAGTCTGCTCCTTCGTACACCACTGTGAAAAAAATGGACAGCCCTTTTTAAATCTGGCAGAGAAAGTGTGGAAGATGACCCTCGCAGCGGACGGTCGTCAACTGCTGTCACTGAAGAAAACATCGACAAAGTTCACGATTTGGTATTAGCAGATCGCCGTTTGAAAACGCGTGAGATAGCTGAGACAACAGGCATCTCTGTCGACCGAGTGCACCACATCCTAACCGAAGATTTGGGTATGACGAAGGTCTCGGCAAGGTGGGTGCCGCATCTGCTGACCGCCGAGCAAAAACGTGTTCGCACTTTGATGTCAAAGGAGTGTTTGGACTTCTACCAGAAAAACCCACAGGATTTCTTGGTTCGGTTTGTGACTACTGACGAAACGTGGATCCATTACTACACTCCTGAAACAAAAGAACAGTCGAAGCAATGGAAACACCACAGTTCGCCACCACCAAAGAAGGCAAAGACAGTTCCATCAGCGGGTAAAGTGATGGCCTCGGTTTTTTGGGATGCTAAAGGCATCATCTTTATTGCCTACCATTAATGCTGTCTATTACTGTGAACTTTTGGAAAAACTGAAGAAAGAAATCGAAGAAAAGAGGCCACACTTGAAGAAGAAAAAAGTTCTGTTCCACCACGATAATGCACCTGCACATTCCGCCAGAATCACTGAACAAAAGATAAACGAACTTCGCTTCCAATTAGTTCCACATTCACCGTACTCACCTGATTTGGCCCCCAGTGACTTCCACCTTTTTCCAAACCTAAAAAAATTCTTGGCTGGAAAGAGATTCCACTCAAATGACGAAGTCATCTCTGAAGTGAACGAATATTTTGCACACCTTGACAAATCGACCTATTGTGATGGCATAAAAAAGCTAGAACATCGCTGGAATAAGTGCATTGCTAACAGAGAAGATTACATTGAAAAATAAAAAAAGTTTTAACATTATTTTGTTTGTTTTTCTATGTGAGGCCGCGAACTTTCCGAACAGCCCTCGTAATATAATAGCAGATGACACTACCTGAGCAAAAAGTAATAACAGCATTAAAATGAAAACTATATTACTATCAAGAAAAGTTTTGAATCAGAACAGAGTAAGGAAAACAAAAAATGAAAAATGTTTGCATTAGATAATCAACAGAAATCATCACAAGCTGTTTAAATTGATAGAAAACAGATCAGAATTGGAATATATATTGATTGCATTTGCAAAATTAAAATAAATAAAAAAACATAATGTTTGATAAATGCATGGAAAAAATGTTTGAAATGTAACAGTTTGCTATTGTTTATATGGAAATAAATATTATAGTTTGATTAATTAACATGCCACATATCAAAGGTAAACAACAGCAAACAATACAAATGTCAGAAGTATGACTTATTCAATGTTTATTAATTAGTAAAATTTTCAATACGGTAATGGTAATGGTGCTTACTAGAGGTAGTAGATGAAAAGCTGTTTGAATGCAGATGGGAAATGAAACTCAGAAGCTTACTCTATCAATTGGTATACATCATATACTTCTCAGGTAATAATTAATTTAGTTATAGTAATTTAAAATAGCTACATTATTTTTGAAGATCTTATATTATTAAACAAATATCAATCTATAAAGATGGTCTCTACTTATGATTAATCAACATAAACAGTAAATTTCAAATAATAATGCATTATAGAAAATAAATGAAAAATCAGTTTTTCATTCCTTTCTGACTTACGGAGGGTATATAACTTCAAAATTTTAAAACATTACATCAATAATGAAAAAAAAATTAAAGTTAAAAACAGGTAAAAGCAAACCAACTTTGCAGAGAAAACACTTTTATTACATTGGTAAATCCCCTAAATGCATTTTGCCAACAATATTTGGCCTCTTCAGTAGGGTTTTTAACATACAGTTTGAACTCCGACAATTTTCCATCACGATTAACCAAATTTCCACCTTTATATCTGAAAAAAGTCTTCCAGTATGCAGCTGTCAGCACATCCGTATTTAAATTAACCATATTATTTTAAGTACTGGGGTTGGATGTCACGCCAACAGTTATCTCAATCAAAACTTCTTCCAAAACTTCAGACTATGAGGCGTTAAATATGATTAAAAATAATTTATTCTTGCGAGCGCTTTCGACGTAAATACGCACGTCGTCTTCAGGCTATACAAATCGAACAGAGAATTCGAACCATACATTTAAATTTAAATATTAACGATATTAGCCGTTTTTTAAATATAACTATTATAAATAAAATTTAAATTTTAGAATTAAAAATATTTTAAAATATTTAAAATTGGTACGCATGCGTTTTAAAACAAATAAACTTCGATTGGAATGGCTATTAATTATTTTGTAAACGCAAAAAACTGGCGCGCGTGCACCTTAACATGCATAACATAAGAGCCAATTAGGGAGGCTATTAAGAACAAGTAAATTTGATTGAGATAACTGTTGGCGTGACATCCAACCCCANTTCAAAAAACGGCTAATATCGTTAATATTTAAATTTAAATGTATGGTTCGAATTCTCTGTTCGATTTGTATAGCCTGAAGACGACGTGCCTATTTACGTCGAAAGCGCTCGCAAGAATAAATTATTTTTAATCATATTTAACGCCTCATAGTCTGAAGTTTTGGAAGAAGTTTTGATTGCCATATTATTTTGCATAATTATGACAAAATGCTCTTTAACTAGCATTTAGGGGATTTACCAATGTAATAAAAGTGTTTTTCTCTGCAAAGTAGGTTTGCTTCTACCTTTTTTTTAACTTTAATTTTTATTTCATTATTGATGTAATGTTTTAGAATTTTAAAGTTACACTCTTACCCTCTGTAAGTCAGAAAGGAAAAAAAAAAAAACAATTTTTTGTGTATTTTTCTACAATACAATTAAGTAAGAATTGAATAATTAATCTGACTCCATTGTTTTTAAATAGTTACTTTGAATAATGCATTAATTTACAAACTGCATAATTATGAAACTATTAGTTTTAAAATACTTACTTGTTTCATTACAACGTGTTTTCACTAAAGCATTTCTAAATATATTGGCTTGAGTTCGCCTTTCCTTAACAAGATTTACAGAATCAGTTCGAACACCTTGATCACTATTATCTTTAAAACTTGCAGCTTGAGATTTCTGTGGAACAAATGTTCTCGGAACATTATCACTTTTAAAATAATTTCTAGATTTCTTATTACTTTCTTTAGCTTTGCTTTTCGGACTATATTTTGGATAAAATAGTTCTGGTTCAAAATCAGCATCATTCTCAGCTGAGGCATGAACATCTTTGTCCGAAACCCTGGACAGAAATTCTGTCGAATAGAACGAATTACATTGGTTGTGTTCACTTTTTACATCACTTTGTTTTTTATGGTTTCTTTGACGCCGTTTATTGTTGTAATTTGAATTAAAATGTTCGCGCTTTTGTTCCCCAGTAAATGCATTCTGTCCTCCAGAGAACAATCTTCTAGTTTCTGCAGTGGATCGTCTATCGCGAGGATCTACAAAGTCACTTTGAAATTTTCTTCTTTGTTTCTTATTTTCAGAAGTTCTTTGTAAATTTTGTGTATGATCATTTTTAAATATAGTGTTATTCCTCCTTTCTGCTCTGAAAACCAATCTTTGGTTTTCGTGTGGATAACAACTGTTTTCATATACAGTTGTTTCTCTCGTTAAACTTGAATCAGTAGTTTTTGAGCCCATCAATAACAGAGATTTAAGGTGATTTTCAATTTCTTGACATTCATCTGAAAACATCACTGTTTAAAAAAAATATATGTATATTATTAATAAATTTACAAATATTTTATAAATAAAATTAATTTCTTAATTTATTTCATTAGAGAAATTTATTTGTCTAAATATTTATATATTTTTTTATTAAATAATGAAATATTTCATAAATATATAAATTCAATATTATAAAATAGTAAAACACCTTCAATTTCAATACACCAGAAAAAACACATTTGTCAAACCATAAAAAAGTCCAGCAGCAAGTTCTGTAATTTTCCCAGCAAAAAAGTTAAAATTGTGTATAATGCCATCTATTATCAGATTTTATTTAAACAACTTATTATATTATCATTATAAAATGGCAAGAAGCTTAATTTTTACAGTAATCTCTACTGTAAAAATTAAGCTTCTTGCCATTTTATAATGATAATGAGTTTTATAAAAAAAAAAAAAAACTGTAAACACTAATAAATGAGTATAATCTGTATTAAGTCTGACCCCATTCAAGATATGATATGTGACCCCTTTATCTCCCTACTCCCTTGACCTTTGAACACAAAAATTTAATAGTATCAACACCCTTAATACATAAACCTTTTTGCAAAATTTTAGAGATTTTCAACAGAATGCACAGGAGATATTAAGCTTGAAAGTGGGTGAACAATATTGTGCTCTCCCACACACATATACAGGTATGCCTCATACAACATGATTCAAAAATTGGAAAAATCCCCATACAACATGGTTTTGGAAACCTCCATACAAAATTTCACAATTTTTAAGTGTAAACTCTGTTATTCAATATATTTTTTTTATTCATGTAGGCATGCGTTGTCTCAAATTTGCCCACAAATTTTAGAGTATTGAAATTTTCAATTTGTTTTGTGCCTCCTGTCAGGTTTAATGAAAACTAATAGTACAACGTTTTTCTTCCTAGCTTTGAAGAGAAGACATTACAGGATTTTTCAGAATCATCAAATTCAAAGAAAGGCAATAACACTCAGTGTAATTAGACATGAAAAATCAGCAGAAAACTGCTGTATCAACATGGTACATGGGTTAAATAAATAAGTGCATGCAATTATAGGTTAAAATACAAACTGCCAAAAAATATGTAAATACAGTATTGGAGTATTTATAGAAAATCAAATAATGATTTTAAAAAACAGTTAATTAGTAAGCAAAAAGTTAATTTTATTAAATATACTACAGTAATACCTTGACTTATGCAAACCCAGAGTTACGCGATTTTCAAATCTCTTCGATTTGTCTTTTGTTTGAACACCACGCAACTCTTGATTATTCATTTCCCCCCACACTATTGTTCAGCTTACATGTTCGGACATGTCGCGTGGAATCGACACATAGCTACAATTTATTTCGTGTTATTGATTTCTGTGTTTGTTATATCTACGTAGACTTGAGAGACTCTATGTGGTGATTTCTTGTAACCGTGAACGAATCTTATCAATAGACGATCTTATCAAAAGATGAGATAAGATTAACGAGAACATTTATTAGCTTACATACATTTGACTTGGATTTTAAACAAATTGCAAAATTATACCCTGACTTATGTGGTTATCGCTCGGTCCCACCTATTGCGTAAGTTCGGGGTATTACTGTATACAGTAATAATAACAAAGATAAAGAAAAAAATAATATTTAACTTCTACATTATAATTTTTTTTTCAATATCCTTTACACATTAACTATAGATTAATGAAATTAAATAAATATCTAATTATCTTAGTTATATTATGATGATAATATATTAATTTGTGTATTAAAATTCATGTATTTTTCAATTTATATGTTTTATTAAAAAAAGAAACTAGACATTATTTAAGAATTGCTACATATATTATTCATATGTATAAAAAGCTCCAGTAATAGAATATATTCTCAATGACTAAATAAAGATGAATAATAATACAATATCTATTTATATATTTCAAAGCTATATGTAGATAACAAAAAAAAAACAAACTTAAAATAGCATTTATTAAATTCAAACCACTTATTTTATAAATAAAAAGTTAACTATTATATGATTTTCTTACAACTATAAATTTCCATTTTAAATATGTATCATAACAATATAACAAAATTTCTTATTTTAATACAATTAAAATATTGATTTTTTGAAAATTTCAACAATAAATTATAACTATGTTAAATTTTAAGATAATTATATTTTTAATATTCAACTGTTACAACTGTGTAAAATTTACAAATGCCATATATGATTTATATTAAGTTATTACAGACCAACATGGAAAAAAATTCTTGATTTTTCTCATTAATAATATAATTTACACTAGAAATGTAGTTAACATGTAGAAAAATTGATTGAATACAAAAGCAATAGCAGTAAAGAATACACTCTTGAAACTCCAGCAGTTTATATTTGTTTGGAAGACTTATTTTGGCCATATTTATGGCTGAAAATATTTTTTCTGAATAAATCTGAGTTACTGAAGTTTTTAAAGGTACATTATTACTGCTAGTAATTTAATGCATTTATATTTACAATACAAACACAAACACAAATTATGTATACAGTGGTGCATTGTACAATGTACTTAATCCATTCAGGTGCACGTCCGTTAAGTGAAAAGTCCGTTATACGAAACGCATTTTCCCATAGAAATACATGTTAAAACATATAATTCGTTCCGCAGCATAAAATAACCGTACTGTACCATAAAAAATGAAAATGGAGCAGACACCAATTATGCCGGGTAGTCAGATGTGAGGAGGAGGTGGAAGAACACTTTCTTTACACATTCATACAGATACAGACTTTTTACACATTGCAGCGGGTCTTTTTTTATTGTTTTTTAATCGGAGTCAGATTCAGGAGAGGCTACCGGAACTTGCAGGGTCAACTTCTCTTGTTCCATCCTTTGTTTTTTGCCCGCTGGCTTCTTGAAAAACATGACCAAGGTGGTCTGTTTCTCTTTCTTCTTTAACACCTGTCGGAAATGACGGACAAAGGTGTCATCGTAGAGATCATTGATCCTGTTGGCCTCAGCTCTGTTTGGATAATGAGTGTTGGTAAACTCCTGAACCTCTCCCCATTCGACAAGAAAGTTTTTGTCAACTTTCACTCCTGATGATTTCTTGCTTTGTTTCAATTGAAATCACCTTTCTGTTTTTTTAGAAGCCATGATGCATTATAAATGACTTAACTTGCCAGATTATATGATACGAATAATTCTTTATTAATTAAGATCACTAAACACTTCTACGAGCTACTCTCGCTCCGTTTGTTTTTTACAACCTCTTTTCGTCCCGCCACCTCGGCATCTACACAATTACATTTCGTTTATTTGAATCGTCAACATATACTACATTACATTTAATGTTTATTTAAATCATCAACATATATTACATTACATTTCTTCAGATATACTTCAGATATACTAATAATACATTCTAATAATACTAATATATCCTAAAAATAGCAGATTGTCATTGGCAGCGGCAAAAGAGTGGAAACATCATTCGCACTTGTTCGAAGAAAGTCCATTGTTCGTCTCACGTAACTGCCGAACGGAAAGTCCGTTGTTCGCAGCAAGTCCGTTGCTCGAGTCACGTAATGGTCAAACAGAAAGTCTGTTATTCGAGGCGTACGTTATACGAGGCACCACTGTATATTAAAAAATAGAGTAATTTACCAAATTCCTATTATTGTGTAATATAAAGAAGTTTTCTCTCAATAGAAATGTTGTTAATATTTCTATTGTTTATACTATATTAAGCTGGCTTCACAAAATTCAGTATTTCCCAATTGACAAATATGCCTAGTTATCCCTTTGATTTGGCAAATATACCAACAAGAAATGGGAAACAGCAAATACCGAATATATGGAACTGTCTTTATGCCATATTTGATATTTTATTAAAAATTACTGTCTAAATGTAAGTACAACTTGCTCACATCAATAGTGTGGAAATTACAAAACACATTGGTTAATGTACATGTGCACATAAATTTTATTATAATTTCATTATTATTAGAAAAAGTATAGCAATTTCTCAATGCTTAGTTACTTTCCACCCACACTGTATATTAATAAATTTTAAAAACAACAGTATATCACTTATAATAAATATAATATGGCTCATATTTTGATTATATATTAGAAGCTATGGCTATTTGTAAAATGACCCATACAAATACATGCATCAACCAAAAAGAAGAGCTCAACCTATCACCAGCCTGGCAACTCCTCCTAGACAAGCATCCATAATAATTGACACCTGCACACAACGGCGCATGTCCCTTGGAGCGAAATTCAGTTAACTTTTTGATTTAAAATCTCCTGTTATGCCATATATGATTTATATTAAGTTATTACAGACCAACATGGAAAAAAATTCTTGATTTTTCTCATTAATAATATAATTTACACTAGAAATGTAGTTAACATGTAGAAAAATTGATTGAATACAAAAGCAATAGCAGTAAAGAATACACTCTTGAAACTCCAGCAGTTTATATTTGTTTGGAAGACTTATTTTGGCCATATTTATGGCTGAAAATATTTTTTCTGAATAAATCTGAGTTACTGAAGTTTTTAAAGGTACATTATTACTGCTAGTAATTTAATGCATTTATATTTACAATACAAACACAAACACAAATTATGTATACAGTGGTGCATTGTACAATGTACTTAATCCATTCAGGTGCACGTCCGTTAAGTGAAAAGTCCGTTATACGAAACGCATTTTCCCATAGAAATACATGTTAAAACATATAATTCGTTCCGCAGCATAAAATNTACAAATACATGCATCAACCAAAAAGAAGAGCTCAACCTATCACCAGCCTGGCAACTCCTCCTAGACAAGCATCCATAATAATTGACACCTGCACACAACGGCGCATGTCCCTTGGAGCGAAATTCAGTTAACTTTTTGATTTAAAATCTCCTGTTCTATTTTTTCTCAAGTAGGCCTATTCCATTTCAACCTGAAGAAGACATAAAGTTCAAAAACGTTTGTGGAACGATCTTTTATAGCATACATGCCGGTAACAGGTTTGATTTTTGATTGTAAGTGTATATATTAAAATATAAACATAAAATGTCAACTTATTGACTAGTTCTATTAAACCCTAACAAGTTTATATAATAAATTATTATTATATTGATTATATACAGTGGGTGTCGGTTAACGAACAGATCGGATAACAAACACTTTCGCGAAAGATTTTTATGTTCGGACAACAAACACATGATCGAATAACGAACACCCCACAGAACAAACACAAGAAGCGACATAAAATAATGAATACCGATTGGTCTTCCCTTGTCTTCGGGCAACAATTCGAAACTTTTCGAAGTGTGGGAAATGTCGACATCAACGTTCAAGCCAGTATATACTGATCGGATAGTATTTCTTCAAACTTTGAAACTCTCTCTTGTAATTCCAGCATTTTATTTTTCTGACAAACAATTCTTTTATAGTATTCGCGAGATTTTCAAATGGGCACTCATTAAGTTTTGTGTCTATTTTTATTTTCGAAAGGTGAGAGTATAATAGCAAAGATAGAGAGTGGACAGAAGATGTCTGCTGATTTGTTCAAGCCATACTGTCTGGGCAGTATGGCTTGAACAAATCTACAGTAGGCCGCAGTTCAATCTTATTTAAGAAAAATAATGTATAATCAAGAAGACTCAAGCAGCTAAAGGAGTAACAAAAATCATCTGAGAAATAAAGAACATCAAAGATTTCATAATGGAACCTGAAACGGATCTGACAACAGAAGAACGCCAAAAAACTCAGCGAGATATGTTTTCTTCTGAAAAAGAGGATTAATGCCGATATCTGTTATTAAAGATCCTTTGAAGTAGTGTGAGGATGTCAGAACAACGGTCTTAGAATGGAATCCAAACTAGGTTGAAGCTTGGGGATTTCTACAATTGCAATGCTATTAATTATTTAAGAAAAATCCTGAAAAAGAGAGAAAAGCAACCGATATTAGACAGATTCTTTAATCCTTTCAAACAGAAAAAAACATGACTAATAAAAATGCAAGACTGTGTATGTATGTATTTTTATTAGCCTATTACATATGAATAAACATAGTAAGAAAGTATATATTTTTATTTTTGGGGATCACCAGAATGAATTAATTAAATTCCCATTAAAACCTATGGTAAATCAATAATCGATTAACGAACAATTCGGATAGCGAACAAAGTCTTGGAACGGATTATGTTCGTTAACCGATCACCCACTGTATACATTTAACGTGTTTTCAATATATCATACAGCAATACCTCGACTTACGCAATTTTCAAATCTCGTCGATTTGTTTTTTGTTTGAGCGCCACGCAACTCTTGATTACTCACTCCCCCATACTATTGTTCAGCTTACATGTTCGGACATGTCGCGCAAAATCGACACATAGCTACAATTTATTTTGTGTTATTTATTTCTGTGTTTGTTATATCTACGGAGACTTGAGAGACTCTATGTGGTGATTTCTTGTAACCGTGAACAAATCAAAAGACAAGATAAGTTTAACAAGAACATTTATTAGCTTACATACATCCGACTTGAATTTTACACAAATTGTGAAATTATACCCTGACTTACGCGAATTCGACTTACACGGTTATTGCTCGGTCTCACCTATCGCATAAGTTTGGTGTATTACTGTATTTACTCACATATAAGACGAGATTTTTATTCATTTATCACAACTTCAAATTCCTAGATTGTCCTATATGCGCGAGTGAAAAATTCTTTGCATCTTTGCAAATAATTTTTGTGAACTGTGCATCTGGTAAAAATATGAATACACGATTCACAAAAATTATTTGCAAAAATGCAAAGAATCTTTCGCTCGCCCTCTTATATTTAAAAACATAAGTATTTTATCTGAGTCATTTGAATCATTCTCGTATATTGTTAACTGTAAAGATGAATAGCAATAGGAAAAGCAGAGCTTTTGAATTGAATTCCAAAATGACATAGGAGACTGATATAAGTTTTAATCCCTTCCCACGTGAAAACAGATGATTATTCAGAAATCGGAGAAACTCATAAGTGTAATCGATGGAAAGTGGATTCGAATGTTGGAGAAAAAGTTCCAGATTGTCCTGCTTTACATGAACAAATTATGTTGTCGATTTTACAGGATTTTTCCTTAAAGTTTAAAATGCCAGTAATTTTTGCGAGACAATGTGTGCATTTACGTTCATTTGATATTTTACTTGTGATTACACAAAATAAAATTAAAACTGTATTAATAAATCTAATTTTCTTTATTGTGATTTTTAAACTCACACCTTGTCTTACATGCAAGTAAATACGGTATTTTCTTAAATTTCTTGAACTGATGTATGTGGTAGGTGCCAAAAGATTCCTGCCTAATTATATTTTAGGCATGACAGGAATAAAATAACTATAGTATCAGATAGCACCATCTCTGTATGTCGACTAATAAAACAGTTTTTCCACCAATTTGCATATGTCACTTGGAAACATTCATTTTATTTAGACTTGCTGTATTCTATCTTTGAAAATTATAATCAGATAAATTATAAAAATCGTACTCCTAGAACCTGTTGTTGTTAATTACAGATAAATTATTTTTATCAATTAGAATAATATAAATAGCAATTATAAAAGTAAGAAAATAATAAGAATACAGTAAAACTTCTCTAACTTGAAGCTCCAAGGGGCAGGAAAAAACTTCAAGTTAGAGAACAATAGAATGAAAAATGCCAATTCTAAATAATTTGTATTTTTCCCCTCTTGCATTATATGAAGAATCTTTGATAGTTTTTTGTTTTAAACAGCCTGTGTAAAAACGGGCTGTTTAAAACAAAAACTATCAAAGATTGAATTACATTAGTTACATTTAACTATTTGCTGAAAGGTAAATGTTCAAATCCTTTCAGCCTTTCAGCAAAATGTTCAATATCACTAATGGAATCAAACAGTTCTGCAGATACATCTTGTTGAGATAAAGCAAGAAATCCTCTCACATTGGACTAGAACGTTCTTTGCAATGGGTAAATTGGACAGTAGATATAACTGTCTGAAAATTTCATGAAAATCTGATAATTAGGATCACTTTGGATAGGATAAACATTAAAATTTGAATAAGGGAAGTTGAAGGTAACATAAATCAGTGTCAGGAAACCATGAAAACCTTTCACTGAAGCAAATTCAAGTTGTAAATGTTAATTCTCTGTTATTCCATTCAGACCGATCAAATGCTTCATTTTCTTTGAGCTAGATATGTTTGAGTTAGATAAATATTACTGTATTTGAATATATAAAAATAAACTGAAGAGAAAAGAAATGCTAAGTTAAATTTATAAGGTAAGATTTTATCCAGATACTAATGACTCTTGCTGGAGTTATAGCTCATTCCTATCTAACAAAAAATTCAAAGTAAATCATGACATCTGGGATGAGCCTTTTCATGATAACCTGCTTCAAAGTTTTTCTTATATCTTTTCTGGTTTAGCTAGACACACAAAAATTGGTTTTATTTAAAAATTTCTCTTAAGATTATAATGTTCTCCTAGAACATCATAATCTCTGTATTATAAACTAGCAGGCATGTTGAACAATCATGCCACAAATATATACAAAAATATATTTGTTTTTGTTACAGTTACATATGTATTTGTAAGGATAACGTAAGACTTTGCCACCCATTTATTAAAAAATTTTGGGATGATTCATTGATTCCCAGTCAGAGGAAAAAATGGAAATGGTTGCATTTTCCCAATGCAACCATTTCCATTTTTTCCTCTGACTGCCATTGATGGCCCAATATTCCACTCTCTTACTCTACTGGTTTTGTCCTTTTATTCCCAATAAAGACTACTTATAATAAAAATTTTGTGATGATTCATCTATTCCCACTACTATTGTTTCTATATTTCCCACCTGACAATTTTAAATTAAGCAAGTAATAATATTTTATATATAGTGAGTAGATTTAGGAACCAGTATAAATGAATAAAACAAATTATTTTAAACAAGCAATTACTAATTGTGACATTGTCACAATGCCAAGCTGCAATTTTTAATCATATTTTTCATTTATTTAATTTAAAATATATGCTCTCCACCTCAAATTAGTACTGGCTTGCCCCTGTACATCACACTTTTCCTTTAACATAGAGTTGTGCTGGTCATCTATTAACTGCTTTCAGGAAAAAAGTTTTGAAATTGAAATAATGAGACCTCTGGTTTGCATCGGAAGTTCCTACATAGTTAATTGGGGCTCCTGCCTCAAGATTTCCATATCTGGTCTCGGGTGTGAGATGGATATTTAGGAAAAAATTTTTATAATGTAAAAATTTTAATTAAAAAATTAAGAAAGTAAATTTCAAAAAGGTAAAATACAATTGCATCATAATGAAACTGGATGTATTGCAATTATTATTGTCCAGAATAAAAATCATTTTTGTCTGACAAGGAGACCCTACGGCTTTGGGGAAACGAATTTTGATGATCTTTGGTGTAGAGATAGTACACCACATGAGTGTACTACCTGTAAAATACTAAAGTGCAATACTCAAATATAATTGAGAAAAACAAACTTAAAGTTTTTTTAGCACTTTATACATAAATTATACGTGCTTCCATTTGAGCATCCTGTGGCTGAGTGGTAACGATCCTGACTCTTATGCTTGAGTTCCTGGGTTCAATTCTCATGTATATATATATATATATTTTTTTAATTCATAAATACTTATGATAATGTATTTTATCATAATGTATCATAATATATTTATTTATTTACTCATTCATTTATTTCTTATTATTTATTTATTTTAATTTAATTTCTACTATTCCAAGTCTAATATTTTTTTACTTTTGTTGACAATAACTTTCCCATCTAATTGTTATCACTAATGGTGACCGATCTAATTCTCACTAGGAGCATTTTTTCTATCGGAGTTCTTTTTCACTCACTCTTTAACAGTTCGTTTCTGTATTTCGACATGAATAGACGTATTTGTGCAGTGAAATTTATTTTGAATAATTATTTTATAATTAAAAAAATGTCATCAAGAGAAGCAAGTTCTTCACGTAGTGACGAAGAAACTGTTGATGATAACTCTTTATACAGTGATCGAAGCAGCGGCTAAAAGACGGAGTAGTGTATTATGAGAGTTTACTTTCCGAAAATAATTTAATTGCAATAACATCTTCTGATACACTATCTGAAAATGCTATGCTGATAGGCACAGAATTATACAACAATACATTGGATGTGTTGAATGGGAAAAATCTATAAATGTTGCAATTAAATTATTTTTGAAAAGTAAACTCTCATAATACACTAATTCGTCTTTTAGCCGCTGCTTCGATACATCACTGTATAAAGAGTTATCATCAACAGTTTCTTCGTCATAACGTGAAGAACTTGCTTCTCTTGATGACATTTTTTTTAATTATAAAATAATTATTCAAAATAAATTTCACTGCACAAATACGTCTATTCGTGTTGAAATACAGAAACAAATCGTTAAAGAGTGAGTGAAAAACAACTCCATAGAAAAAATGCTCCTAGTGAGAATTAGATCGGTCATCGTTAGTGATAACAATTAGATGGGAAAGTTGACACATAGGTGCCAAGAATGCGCCGTTATTGTCAACAAAAGTAAAAAAATATTAGACTTGGAATAGTAGAAATTAAATTAAAATAAATAAATAATAAGAAATAAATGAATGAGTAAATAAATAAATACATTATAAGTATTTATGAATTAAAAAAAAAATATATACACGAGAATTGAACCCGGGAACTCAAGCATAAGAGTCAGGATCGTTACCACTCAGCCACAGGATGCTCAAATGGAATCACGTATAATTTATATATAAAGTGCTAAAAACACTTTAAGTTTGTTTTTCTCAATTATATTTGAGTATTGCACTTTAGTATTTTACAGGTAGTACACTCACATGGTGTACTATCTCTACACCAAAGATCATCAAAATTCGTTTCCCTAAAGCCATAGGGTCTCCTTGTGAAATAAGAATAAATATGAAGTTAATTGGAAAAGTATTTAATAAATATACAGGGTGTCCCAGATGTCTTTCCCTGATTACAAAAATGCAGAAGGCAGAAAATATGACACATAGACACATATCTTTTATCTTGAATTGTAGGTAACATATTCAAGTTTTTGTGTGTACATACATACTCACTGTTACTTTGTTGTTACAGAACAATCACAGCCAATACCTATCTTGATATGTTGCAGTTATTTGTTGTGCCACAGATTCAGGACATTCTGGACTTAATTTTCCAACAAGATGGTGTGCCACCTCATTGGGGGTTAGAAGTTTGTGCCTATTTGGATACAGCATTTCCAGGAAGATGGATTGTGTGTGGTGTCCCATCAACTGGCCTCTGCAATCACCGGACATAACACCATTAAACACATAATTATTCCTTTGGGGTTATGTCAAGGACCAGGTTTACCAAACACCAGTGAACAACATTGCAACATTATGGCACAGAACTACTGACGTCGTAATATCCATCCTTCACGATACTTTGACCAACACATGGGTGGAATTGGAATATTGCCTGGATATCCTTCGAGCAACGAAAGGAGCACATGTTGAAATTTATTAATGAGTATGTATGTACACACAAAAACTTGAATATGTTACCTGCAATTCAAGATAAAAGATATGTGTCTATGTGTCATATTTTCTGCCTTCTGCATGTTTGTAATCAGGGAAAGACTTCTGGGACACCCTGTATAACTACTATCAAAATAAATGATGGTAACATCAAACTTTTAAATAAAAATATGCTTTAAATACTTGAAATTGTTGATTAAATCTTGGAAGCAAGCTGGTTCGAAATTTACTAACATTTTTGGCCATTTTGAAAGGCCTTCATCAGGAACAGAACAATCGAATGATCTGTCGATGCTTGAGTATTAATAAAGTGCAGTTAAAGAAGAATATATGTATAGTATTTTATTATGAGTAACTGAAACAAACCACAAAAGATATTTGCAGATTTGTTCAATTGGGAATGAACCAAGATTGAAATTTTTTATATATGTATGTTGGTATACATATGAGAATTTTAGCTCAAATATGATAATTTTAAATGGCAGATATGATAAATGCATCTTCAAGTCTGACAACATTAGTGTCTTTGCATCCATGGTTAAATCAATCATGGCCAACTCATCAGTGAAAGGAAATGAGTTACTTTTATAGTTAGACCAAATTATTAAGCAGTGCTACAGTTTCTCTGCCCATATGAAAAAAAAAAAAAACATGATGGTATAAACTTTCTAAAAAAAAATCAGATGGTTCTTTGAAATTTGTGGGCTTTTACAAAGATGTGTAATCATGTAAAATAGTAAGGCTGATGATGGTTTTGCCTCATAGCATTCCCTGTATTACTATGTAGCAAAAGGAAAAAATATTCAATATAATAAGAAAAAGTAAGACAGAGATACAAAATAAATCACAACCAGAAAAGCATTGTTCTTAAATTGATAATTGCAGTGGAAGTCAATAAACTGATTGATTATCATTACCACACTTACACTGTAACAAAGCAAAACATTGCAAAAAGCTATATAACAAGAGGCACTCATCATGCAATATCAAGATGGAACACATGATAAATCTGGATGTGGATTTATGATGTGTCCTGTAAAATACTTGACCCTTTTTAAATTGCGATGTTAAAGAGTATAAAGCTATTGCCATACTCTTGATAGTGTTTATGGCAATAGTGTTTACATATCATATGCAGACATAAAATTAATTTTGTTTATTAAAGGTATTTAATATAAGCATTGTGCAATATCAATGTTAATAAAGAATTTTCTTGCATTTTATGCTGTCAGCACTTTTATTAAAAAGCAGCATTTCTCTACCAAAGTCCCAGCTATTCCCCATTCTAAAGTTTGGCAAGTATGATATTCATATATTAGGAATAAATATATGAGTAATAAATGTGATTGCTGGAAATGAATGGATCTGTTGAGTTTATTTAAATAATAGTTTCAGCTTTATTCATCTGGTTTACTGTCTATTAAAAAAAAAAAAAAAAACACACTTTATTCAGATCTAGCAGTAATGTTATTCCTGAAGAAGGGTTATGAAATAACGTGAAAACATTAGTAAAAGTTTTATTGCTGGATCTGAATAAAGGTTTCCTGTTTCTTCTTTATACAATTATGATTTAAATGGTATATTCTATACATACAATATATTCTACATTCTATATTATCAATACCTGAAGAAGACATTAATACAATGCTGAAAATATTAGCATAGCTGTTATTTTAATTTTTCCATAGCTAATAATGCTTATAAAAAAGAAAAATCTTATTTTAATAAATATTATATTTAATTACTCCTTAGTTTTTTAAAGTTTGCCAAAAACATAACAAATTCTCTAGCAAAAAAATCTAGAAGAACATTACAGTAGAGCGTCGATTATCTGAATCAATTGGGGACTGGGGTTGTTTGGAAAATCGATATTTCGGATAACCAATTATATATGAAAAAATATATTAACCTATCCTATGTTGAAATTTTTCTCTGTTGCGTGTCGCTTCGCGTTGAATTTTCGTCGATGTTAAGCCTAACGAAGACTATTGTATCGTTAAAAATTATTTTTTTATTTTGTACAAACAAAATAAATATATTGAAAAATATAAAAACAATAAAAAATTATACTTCGGAAGTTAATTTAGTATCAAAAACGTAAAATATTTGAGTAGCCCAAGACATAGCCAAAGAGTGCAGTGCCACAGCACTGGCAAAAATTTAAATTTGCCGACTGGAATTCTTTCAGATAATTGATGTTTCGGATAATCGACGCTCTACTGTATTCAGATTTAAAATTATATTACTTTACGTTATTTAACCAGCTGAAATTTAAAACAAATACTCTCTCAACTGTACAAATATGAAAAATTAAGAAAAGTAATGACATACATTTACGTTAACAAACATATTCTCAAAATATTAGTGAAACATAGCCACTTATTAAATAAACAATGCCCAATAAAATTAATTACTAATGCAACTAGCAATAAATTCACTTTAGAATCAAGTACTAGATTACAAGCAATTGATTCTTAAGTACCTCATTTTATAAGGATGTTACCAATACAAGTTATGATCTTATCAATCTATGTCAGATAACCTCTGAAAATCTTGTTCTAGTTGAAGTTCCTGCAAGGTGAAAAGCAAACATAAGCTCTAAAGAGAAAATTTATATTCCAATATTCAGTACAATTACACCTCTGAATGAGATGATTGGGACCTTATCAGATCATACCCACAAGAGCAAAAATTCAAAGAAACAATACCTTTACATGTGAAACTTGAAGAGACACAGTCTACTTCCAGGTTGCACATGATTGGGAGTTTGTTTGTTTTATTAAGTTACGGCAATGCAACACTTGGGCAATCTGCCTAGGGAAATGCCTTCCAGGAGGTCTTTTTGAAGGTAATTGGCCCCTATTCAGGCATTACAGATGTGGAGAAAACCCAAAAAACTCTACGTGGCCAGCCCATCCTGGCAAGGCACAAACTCATGACTGAACTCCCAGTGTTCAGGGAACAAAATCGCTTGGCCACTGTGGGCCATAACTGGAAGTTGCATCACTCCAATGTGACAATCATGTTTAACTATTTAGCCCACTTTCTTACCTTCTTTTTCTTGGGTTTATATGGAGATGTCAGCCACTCAGGCCATATTCTCTGATGAGTTGCCACCTGGTGGTTACTTGAAGCGACCCATTTAGCAAATAAACAATTCCAATGCCACCATGTGCTGGCTCGGCAGTACATCGGTGGACAGCCAGTAATTCAGAATTAATGAGTGGGTCAGGTTGAGGTTGAGGGACAGATTTGTACTGAGGGTACGACAGGGCCCATCTATTTTGCTCACACGATTATGCCTGCTTTAAGTAGCCCACTTGACTGTTTGCCGAGTACTCAACGTTACACAGTTTTAGGGGTGTAGGGAAGTCCCCACATGGGCACTTTGGTGCTCGCTGTTGCACCGAAGTGCACAACTACTTACAGAGCATCAGTCGAGGCAAGTGATCTACTTACAGAGCATCAGTCAAGGCAAGTGATCTACTTACAGAGCATCAGTCAAGGCAAGTGATTGACTCAACTGATGCAGAACACAGAGTATATTGGTTCACGATAACAACTGACCTTTGGAGGCAAATATCTGGCGAAGGGTCACATGTACAGGTACAGTTTCTTTGACTTTTTGCTTGTATGGGGGTGAGAAATTCTTCATTCAGGATTCACATCTTACCTTTATAAGCAAGCGTTGAGTAAAATACATATACAAATATAATGCAGCTATTTCAGATTATTTAGTATAAATACACATTCAAAGAATCAAAAATTACATGAGAAAACAGAATTTTCGATACATAAAACGAATTTGAGGAACATAAAAGCATTAGAATATTACACTTTAACCTTAAATCGGTTGCTGTAACTGTTTAATTACATAAGAGCAAGTCAAATACTTGAAAAACTCAACTAGAATCTAAAATTATCTTATCTTCTGTCAGCCATTTTTAACAGGATTGATGCTAAATTTAATTATAATTTAATAAAATTTCTACTTACTAAGTGATGACAAACATGTATTGCGTAGAATGTATATATTAAAATATAAATTATATAAACATCACTCATTAGTTCCTATTCTACTCAAAACGAAACTCAGGCCGCCATTTTGACAACAACTCCAAACGACATTAAAAAAACAACAACACAAAAAATAAACTTTATAAAATAAAACGTTGAAGTATTATTTTTATTTAAAACGTTATTAATAATTATACCGTAAAAATAAAGAGTTTTACGTAAAATTAATAAATTTTATTAATAGAGATCAATAATTAATTTTTTATCGTCTCGGAAATTTTTATTGGTCGAATGGTAAAATTGAAATGGAGAATCATCCAATGATAGATTACGTAGCGTAGTCTTTTTGTTACGATGGGAGTAGAATTCATTGAGTTCGAGATTTCAAACATGTCTACCGCGTTAATGGCTTATTTAGTGTGAAATAATCGTTAATATTTCGACAAAAATGTGGTTTATTTATATATAAATAGAATGGGACAGTTTAGAAATGGGTTGACTCTTAAATAATCGAGATAAAGTCGTTTATATAAACCCCGTTTTTTTTTTTTTTTTTTTTTTTTAACTTTGCCAGACGACATGCTACCGTCGTCCGGTTACTTTCAAAGCGTTATTTGTCCGTTTTTTAACAGTGGATTGTGCGAAAGGCCCCATTGCCACTTCAGACACGTCAAGAAAGGTAAGCCGTCTATTGGCATTTCATTTTACAATTCGTAAAATCGACAAAATGTATTTTATTTTTGAATTTTCCTAACTGCTCTTTATTCTCCTTCCGACACATGTTGCGCATGCGTAATTGTATATTATTTTCAAAGGATGTAAATAGACATTTTAAATGTTTATCAAATGATTGAATCACATTACTAATAAAAGTAACATTGAAGTTTAAAAAAATTATAATAATTATGGAAGCTTAATTAAATATTTATTGACATTATAAATTACATTATATATATATATATATATATAATGTAATTTATATATTTTTACACTAAATATTTTTTATACATATATTATAAATATATTTACAGACTAAATACAGTAAATTTTACGCACTATATATATAGTGTGTAAAATTTACTCATGCATGCATTTTAAAATAACAAAAGTGCTTTTATTTTCATTTATATATACTGTATTTAATGAATGAAATAACGTATATTGATCTTAAGTTGATCTTAAATGATTTTATATATATCTGTTTCTATATGTGACAATTCTTTGTTTGATTCAGTCATGTGGTCAACGATATTTCGATGAAAGTGTGGAATACGTTGACTGTGTTCGGCAGACTTGACGGTTTTAACTGAGCAAACCAGTAGCTGTTGCGTAGCAACCTTGATCTGCTAAACACATTTGAACAAAATGCCTTCTTGGTCAGTTTCAGGTAGCGATAGATAGCGCAAATGAAAGATGCTACCAAATGTGACATCAAAATGCCAAATGTGTTCCGAAAGAGTGCTACCACACTACGTAATTGACTCTGGCAGAAAAATACTCAACGACTCTGGAACTGTTCAGTCTGCTGATTGTTTCTAATTGTATTATGTTCTTGGTTCGATACTTTTCTAATGAGGATCCTCTGAAATATACTAGAGTTCGTCGCTCGAACTAGTAAGGTATATTTTGTTGATTGTGGTTAATTATGTTTAAGCAAACATTATTACGTATAATATTGTTTGTTTAAATATAATTAACCGCAATTGGCAAACTATATGTGTTAAGTTTTAATTAAAAGTTTTTCATTATGCTAAAATATTTATATCTGAAAGTGTTTGTTCTTGACATTTATATGTTTATTAAGGGAAAAATCTAAAACTTGGAATATTTTTTCATCTCTTAATGATATGAAACCTTGCTTTAAATTTGTTTCTGCTTCTGACACAATAAAGTGCTATAAATTAAGACATTTGGCGGTTTTTCTCATCTTTATTTAGTTGATATGTGTGAAAAATTTACACGTTTCGGGCTCCTAAGCCCCTCTTCTGCCAACTAAAAGAGGAAGAAAGTTTTTTTCTGTACTGTGATATGTTCTTTGATAGTTTTTCATATAGATCAAATGTATAATCATCATTTAGATTCGGTCAACAATCAAAATGATTGATTTTGATTTGTAATCAAGTGTTAATGGATCAGCAATAGAAGATGAATGAATAAATCTTGGATAGCCAAAATATATTTTGATGTTGAATGTGGTTCATGAAAGATATTTGCATAAATTATACGTGAATGTGGGAAATTTAACTTTTTAATTTTGTAATTAATTTTATATAATATAATAATTCATTTATATAGTTATATTTTGTTCTTATTATAGTTTAATTAATTTTGTTAAACTTCAGAAAATATCTGTCAAAAAGAATTGATAGGATAAGAAAAAACAAACAAGCTAAATATAACTTGAGATATTTGAGTACTTCCTAATATATGATCATATGAAATCTTAAAGTGAACATAGAAAACAGTCTAAGAGAAAACACATTTCTCTTTTAGATTTATCCATATATGCAATGTTTAATGGTTCATATATTTTAGACTATAAAAGAAAAAATAAACATTTGAATGGTAAATGTTTATTGACTTCAGAACATTGAAAATTCCTTCATTTATGTTAATAAATTTGATTAAACCTATCATCATTGTATAAAGGATTATTATTTATATATATTAATTGCTCAAGCAACAAAAAGTATGAAGTTAAGTTTTTTCTTAATTATCATAGTGCAAATAAGCTATTGTAATTTTAATTGACTCTTTTAAATTCAGTATTTAAAACAGTAAATTTATTATCATCATCTTTTTAAGTTAGTTTCCTGTTATTCTATGGAGCATTTGTATAAAGTTTAAATCTTTCCTAAATAATATGTACAGTACAGTAATTTGATTTTTTTTCCTTGATCTAACTAAAAATTGAGTAAAATTGTTAAAATGTTTATTATAATTGAGAAGTGACAATATTAAAAAAGTAAGAATTAAAAATTATTTTTTTGTATGGTACAAAAAATATTTACATAGGAAGTAAAATGCAACTTACTTTTTGTGCTAGGAGGTACTGATTAGTTCCTTTTTGAGATTTTGCAAAAAAATTTCCTTATTTGCTATCCTCTTAATTATACAAATTTTAATTTTTTTTAAATAATTAGTTTAAAAAATTTTTTGTAAGCCTAATTAACATTACATAATTGCATTTTGTTGAGATCTGAAAATAAATAACTAGAAAGTATATCAGATATAGAGAAATGTTTATATTCAGTATTTAATTAAAAAACTATGATCTGTAGAAGTTTTAAGACTATATTAAACTTTTTATTTTGATAATTATTCAAAACTCTTTATCTTAATATTTTTTATAATAAATATTTATTATTCAAAATGTCCATTTAATTCATTGAATATTTTGAATAACAAAGAAAACCATTTTGAAGACATTAATTTATTTAAATTAAAGTTAAAAATAAAACTGATGTAAATGTTTTAATGAAACATTGCCTGTAAAATTTTACATTGATTAGTATTATTTGTTTTAAGCAAATCTGAACAGAATTTTTATGTTTAATTTTGTAATTCTATTGTTTCAGTTTTAGTCTTAAAAAATATAAGTTAAAAATGCTTAATTTTATTTCTTCCAGTTTTACGTGTCAAATAATAAACAGTATAATTTCTGGAGTTAAGAAATTATAAATTTAATATTATTTAATTTTTAACTTTTTAAAATATTATTCTGATTTAAAAATTTTTGTGCATAGAAAATGGGAATAAAGTCAAACCTCAGTTTTTGGATATAATTTGTTCCTAAAAGTTGTTCTAAAACTGAAACAAATTTCCCCATAAGAAACAATATAAAATGGATTAATCTGTTCGTGACCGGCAAGATAAAATCTTTTTTGTTTTTTGTTTGTTTTAGCTGTATTTGTTACCTTTCTAAATGATGTTGATTAAAAGTTCTTGCATAAAATGTAACAAATACTGTTAAATATAATACTGAATGCCAGTTGTGTAAAATGAAACATAATAAAATTATTAAATATATTTTTTGTTATTTAATTTGACTTAAGCACCATTAAACAAGAGTTCTTGTATGCCATTTATATTATGTGAATGTCAGTTAATGCAGTTTTTATTAATTAATTTGATTTAAATTCAACTGCAACAAGTACCAAAAAATGGAATTAGCATCTTTCCTGAATGTGCATTGAAATATAATTTAAATGGCAACATCATTGAAGTTTTATGTCATGACGTCTAATGATGTGAGGCAATCTTGGTGTCACTAACTTCTGAATTGGTAGCCCTGTCATTGATTGGTCAGGCCATCTTATTTCTTTAATGTAGGAAGTATAGGGAGTTGATCATCTTTGTCTATCTAATCTTTGGCTGGCTCTTGCCAAGTAGCTTGTTCAGCAACCAAGTTATCATATGGCAACGGGTGCAATTATGAGTTCAAAATTCTGTTTATGAACCGATTTGTTTGAAATCAAGCTATTCGAAAACCAAGGTTTGACTGTACTATAATTTCACACAGATGTATTCCCCACAGAAAATTGTTAAAACAGAAATAGACCTATGCATATCATTCAACCTTATATTCTGCATCCTATGGCAGCTACCAAAAAATGTGATTTTTACTGATGTACAGTTTCGAACAAGGGTCACAAACTGGTGGCCTGTGGGCCAGTATTGCTCATTAAGGCTTCATATTTCTGGCCTGCTCATTGATAATTTATTTTCTAAAAATCAATGTTTCTAATATCTTGTAGGGATTAAAACCGAAAAAATTCACACTTCTGTTTACATAAATTGTAAAGGCCTGGCAACAAAATAGCTTTTGTTACAGCCTTTTTTTAATTACAATATGTTTTTGTTTACTGAATAATATTGAATATGGCCCAATCTGATATACAGTGGTGCCTTGTATAACGTATGCCTCGAATTATGGAAGCTGCAAACAACAGATTTTCTGTTTGGCCATTACGTGACTCAAGCAATGGACTGGCTGTGAACAATGGGCTTTCTGCAAACAAGTGCGAATAATGCTTCCACTCTTTTGCTGTTGCCAATGACAATCTGCTATTTTTATAATATATTAGCATTATTAGAATATATTATTAGTATATCTGAAGTACAGAGCTCCCGTTGGGATTCAGCTTGCTCCCTTGTTTATTATGTACATCACCTCAGTGCAGGGTATTTACATTTATTTATGTGCAAATCATGGCTTCTAAAAAAACAGAAAGGTGATTTCACTTGAAACAAAGCAAGAAATCATCAGAAGGAGTGAAAGTTAACAAAAACTTCCTTGTCAAATGGGGAGAGGTTCATGAGTTTACCAACACTCATTATCCAAACAGAGCTGAGGCTAACAGGATCAATGATCTCTACAATGACACCCCTGTCCGTCATTTTCGAGAGGTGTTGAAGAAGAGAGAGAAACAGACCACCTTGGACATGTTTTTCAAGAAGCAAGCTGCCAAAAAACAAAGGATGGAACAAGAGGAGTTGACCCTGCAAGCTCTGGTAGCCTCTCCTGAATCTGACTCCGATTAAAAAACAATAAAAAGAAACCTGCTGCAATGTGTAAAAAGTCTGTATCTGTATGAATGCGTGAAGAAAGTGTTCTTCCACCTTCTCCTCACAACATCTGACTACCCGGCATAATTGGTGACTGCTCCATTTTCATTTTTTTTTATGGTACAGTATGGTTATTTTATGCTGCGGAACAAATTATGTTTTAACATGCATTTCTATGGGAAAATGCGTTTCGTATAATGGACTTTTCACTTAACAGACGTGCATCTGGAATGGATTAAGTATGTTATACGAGGCACCACCATATATTCATTTGACTGGTCTTTTGCTGCATTTGAGTTTGAGATTCCTAGTTTAGAAGATAGCATTTCAAAAATACATAAAAAACTAGATGAATCTCTAATAATTTAAGAAGCTAACTTTTATTAATTAAAAGTTAAAGGCTTCCTGAAATTACTTAGCAATAATTTACTTATTTACAAAGATGGTGTCAAGAGTTATAAAACATCTATGATACTATATATATAATTTTTATTAAACCAACATAAATGTCAAGATCTGGTTGACTTATTTTCACATTTATACTGTAAAGCCAAACCAACTGCTTTATAAGATTGGGCTATTTTTCAGCAATTATAATTTCAATTACTAATTAATTTTGCTTTTGTGAGGCATTAGGTGTCATCTTGTATTAAATTTAATAATTATAATTTAATTAAATAATTTTTAGAATATTCTGGAAGAAAAGTCCCTATTGCAGTTGGTATGGCTTTATACTAATGAATTGGATTTTGACATTTATTTGTAAATTTATACTGTTTACAATAATTATTATTACTGCTATTTATGCTATAGCAATTAATTGTTTGTAATTAATTTCAACAGATTATTAAATTTGTCATTTTTATTTACCTTATTTTATAAATTTAATTTAAATTTCTATGATTTTTAGAAATTTGGTTGTTAGTTTTTGTTATGAAAAATTTTCATGTATTTTATTTTTTATCTGAATCTAAATTTATTATTAAATATGAAACAATACATCTGCTTCCTTTATTATAGATTTTTGAGAGATTTTATATGTTAAAGCAGAGAGAGAATTTATTTTCTTTGAAACTTTTACATTAAATTTTACTTGAGATATTGAGAAATGAATAATAACAACTTTGTTGTAAATGCAGTAGAGCATCATTTATCCGAATCAATTGGGAACTGGGGTTGTTCGGATAACCGATTATGTATGAAAAATATATTAATTTATCCTATGTTGGAATTTTTCTCCGTTGCATGTCGCTTTGCGTTGAATTTTCATCGATGTTAAGCCTAACGTAAACTTTTTAAAATAATAATTGTGAATATCGTATCATTAAAAATTATTTCTTTATTTTTTACAAACAAAATAAATTTATTGAAAAATATAAAAGCAAAAAAAATTATACTTTAGAAGTTNTTTGCGTTGAATTTTCATCGATGTTAAGCCTAACGTAAACTTTTTAAAATAATAATTGTGAATATCGTATCATTAAAAATTATTTCTTTATTTTTTACAAACAAAATAAATTTATTGAAAAATATAAAAGCAAAAAAAATTATACTTTAGAAGTTAATCTAATATCAAAAATGTTTGATTCAGCACGACACAGAGTCCTCAGAAAAACACTACACAAAAGTGCCAGTGCTGCCAGCTGAAACACACACACCAACAAAAAGAATGTTGGAGTAGCCCAAGACATAACCAAAAATTGCAGCGCCACAGCACTAGCGAAAATTTAAATTTGCCAACTGAAATTCTTTCGGATAACTGACTTTTGGATAAATGATGCTCTACTGTATAATATCACTTCATGTACAGTACCTCATGCCAAAATAGTTATGATGTAATGTACTCGTGGTCTTAGTGTTTAAAAGAACTTTTTATTTAATTTTGGATAAAAAGTTATTTTAAATGCTATAACACAGTAGGTACTATACATTTAGAGGATTTGATCCCGGGATCTCGACCACTTTTCAGTCCCAAAATTTTTGGGATTAAGTTTTCCTAATCTCGAGATTTTCGGGATTGACATCATTTTAAAAAAGTTGCAAAATAAACTGCATGAAGCGAAAAGTTCAGTGCCAGTGCTTTTAACAGAATTGCTTGCCTATCATTTTAATATAAAATACAAGAAATTTTATTCCAAGCAAGCAGCAGAAATTAACCTAGCGGGCTTGCGATGCTTGCTTGGAATAAAACTTCTTGTATTTTCAACTAAAATGATAGGCAAGCAGTTCTCACTGGGTTACTTGGTAATATACTTCATTTTTGTATTTTTGAATTTTCGCGGGCGCCAATCGATTTTCTGGCGCAGTCGAGAGCACTACTCAGTGCGTTTTACCTGTCAATGTGTCAGCCATCTTGTTTTGCCAGTGTGGTTAATATAGACCCGACGCCTCTCGCTTAGGGGGGTCGACCTTAGGTGAAAAGGTTACGACCCCCGCCTTGCCCGTGATCTGTCAGGATGATGCGAGAAAGTCTTTTTACGTTTGGGAGTAGTGGTTTGCTGGATGCTGAGAGACTCACACAGAGACCGAATTTACAAAATTAACGTGTTTATTTTTAGAAAGGCATGCTTACAATGATCGAAACAATCGGGATTGTAGCCTTTACTCCTACAATCCCGATCTGTGTCGACCGGACTGTTTTCTTCCAACCTCCCCGTGTCCTCGAAGCTATAACTAGAACGGGCTTATAAGTATTTACTAACGATTCCTCCAACTTCCATCAAACCTAAACGCGTTTTCTCAGCAGCTGCATATATGTGCAACAAATTGAGAAGCAGACTTGGTGATGAGACACAGGATGCGTTGTTATTTCTCAGATCATATTTTCGCAATTCAAATTAGAATGTTCCTATTAGATTAGTTTTCTTTATATTTAAGAAAAATGTGACTGATTAATATTATTTTTAAATACTTTTTGCTAAGAAACTTATCTTACTACCTACTTACTAGGTTGCTATATGAAAGTAGTCTATTTAGTCGATGTTAAGAGAGATTTTTGTTAATTTTCAACGTTTATTTGCATAGTTTGTTACATAAAGGTTTTTTCAATTTATGTGAGTTTAAAGAGATCTCAGTGATGCTTAAAAAAGAATAAATTTAACATGAAGACTGAGTGATTTTAAGTCTGGTTAGTCTGACTCTGAGTTTGATTAGTTAGAGTGATTAAATTAGCTAGGTGTATACTGTAAAATATGTTGATTTCTATAAGATTTTCTTATTTTTTATTAACCCTCAATACCGAAATGATCCCGGGATTGACTAAGTATAATCCCGAAATCCCGGGATTAGAAATAAGGACCGGGATCGAATTCCCTATATACATTACATCAGTGGTTCTCAACTGGAGGTACAAGTGTAAATCTAAGGGGTACATCTAACTTTCATTATAAAATGGCATATTTCAATTTGCTGTAAATTATTAACACAAGAAACAACAAAAACTTACTTTAAAATATCTCAGTGTGAACACTGATTTTCCCTTTTAACAGTCTAAACAACTTGTTTATCCACTCGATTTGCCTGTCTATTTGTGCCATTAGTGCCCAGTGAACCTGTAGTCTAGTAAAATTACGGTTTAACCAAGCATTAATTTTAGAATAGAAAAAATTTTTTTTCTATTCTATAATTGATCGATAAGATTGGGGCTTTTTGTGTTTTTACTGGACTACTTGTATTAGGAATAATGAGACTGGGATCGCATTCCCACCATGCAACGTGTGTCACTGCATGTGCACATTACTTGATATTTAGCAAATTTAGACGTACACATTTGTTACAAAAATTGAAAGATTCATGTATTGTTCTGCACATTATAAATTCGTAGCCATTACTTTCGATGTCAGTATACAATTACAGTATAATCTCTAACAATGTGGGAACCAAATTTTGAAAAAATTGCTGAAGATTTATCGCAACAAATATCCCATTAAATTTTGTTAGAAATTATTGTAGAATAATTTAACTTTTCTTTATTGTTAATTATAATTATTTATTTTTTTGGAAATGTAATTTATGCATGTATTGAAATGACTTCTGTGATTTTATATAATATACTTGTCAAATAATAATAAATAAATGTATGTACCTGATCAAATTTATTATTATTTACGTAAAATAAGTAATTCACTTTTAGTTATAGTTAGTTAGAGTTCTTTTATGGTGCTCAGTTATAAGGGCTATATACATCTAATGCAGTAATTATAAAATTTACATACAAAAATATAAGGGGTACTTGAGAAACAACTAGTGGGCTAATGGGGTACATCAACAAAAAAGGTTGAGAACCACTGCATTACATCATTTTATCATTATAATTTCTTTATATATACAAATTAATTACAGTAGAGTGTCAATTATCCGAACCAATTGGGGACTCGGGTTGTTCGGAAGATCGATGTTTCAGATAACCGATTATGCACGAAAAAATATATTAATTTATCCCATCTTGACATTTTTCTCCGTTGCATGTCGCTTCACGTTGAATTTTTGTCGATGTTAAGCCTAACAAAGACTATTGTATCGTTAAAAATTATTTTTTTTATTTTGTACAAACAAAATAAATATATTGAAAAATATAAAACCAATAAAAAATTATACTTCAGAAGTTAATTTAGTATCAAAAACGTAAAATATTTGAGTAGCCCAAGACATAGCCAAAGATTNTGTTCAGTTATGTTCAAACTAAAAATTACAAAATACACATTGTTGCAGGCCAAATGTCAATTTACATCAGTCATCCCATGATAGTCTGTATCCAAATTGGGACCAGTTGTTTTAAAACTTTTAGTAATACAGTAGAGCATCGTTTATCCGAAAGTCAATTATCCGAAACATCAATTATCCAAAAGAATTCCAGTTGGCAAATTTAAATTTTTGCCAGTAGTGTGGTGCTGCAATCTTTGGCTATGTCTTGGGCTACTCAAATATTTTACGTTTTTGATACTAAATTAACTTCTGAAGTATAATTTTTTATTATTTTTATATTTTTCAATATATTTATTTTGTTTGTACAAAATAAAAAAATAATTTTTAACGATACAATAGTCTTTGTTAGGCTTAACATCGATGAAAATTCAATGCAAAGCAACACGCAACGGAGAAAAATTTTGACATCGGATACATTAAACTATTTTTTCATACGTAAATCAGTTATCTGAAGTATCAGTTATCCAGACAACCCCAGTCCCCAATTGATTCGGAAAATCGACGCTCTACTGTATTATTATTGTATTATATTTTTATCATTGTAAACAATGAGTAACCTGTCCAAAAAACTTCTGATTGTTTTCATATTATTTTTTTTGTGATATTCTCAAACATTTGATTTATTTTGTTTAGTTAACACTGAGTTAACCCAGTTATTGTGACATGGAATAAATGCATAATATTCATGCATTAATTTTGATTTTAACTGTAATGATTAATATCATATACAAAATTCTATATTGAAAGAAATGGCTTTACAATCTGAAATACCACTGAAAGAATTTTCTAAAATCAGTAATGACACGAAATATAATTTTTAGATGCTATTCTGATTAATAGAACAAATAGAACATTTTTAAGTTGAATGTGTGTAAAATATTACTTTATAAGAATTTAAAATAATAATAGAATTATGGAACAATTTCTCACATAAAAACTTGTTTACAAATTTGTTTATATATAATATGGCTAAGAACAAATGAAATTATGATGAATATTTTATGTTAATTCTAAATGATGTTGCTTAAAATTACTACTTTAATATAAAATATCTACTATAGTACATTGATATTTATAGATAGTCAAATAACACAAATTAAAAAAAGAATTCATTAATTGTTGTTATGCAAGTGTAATTAGAAATTTACAAATTAATTTATTTTTAAAGTAGATGTATTAGAAAATGTAATGGTTTAATGAAAACAGATTAGGTATGTTTTTTCTGAAGTATAATATATATATAAAAAAATGTATGAGTTGTTACAGGTCATTTTATAATTTTCCTTTGATATTGAGGAAATGAAAATTATTAGTTTTAAATTTTTATAATAAAATTTACTTACTTGTTAGTTTAATTAACATGTTGACTGCCATGGTACTTTTCAAGATTCCAGTGTAAAAAGCCAACTTAATTTAATTATACTATATTATTAAAACCTCTAATTATAGTACATAGTAATCATCAAAAAACCTTTAGAATGTGTTTTTTTTAAATAAAAAGATCTTGCAAATTATATCGTAGTTGGCTTATGTAACAGAAAGCTCTTCGCTAAAGCCAAACTACAAGTTTATTTGTGCACAGACATGATTTGACCTGTTGCTTAGCTACAGCTGAGTCAGAGATATGCATCTAAATTAATTAGTAATAAATCAGATATAGAATCAAGCGCATCACATTTACGTCTTTCTTAAGTGTGTTGTTTAATAATTATTTTTATAATCAAATTATAAATACCCCAATATGGATAAGAAAAGACCACTGACTGGAAAACAACTTGATTACCACACTAATCTAAGTGATTTAGAATCTGACAAGATTTTTGGTAAGGATGGTAACGACAATAGTGATTATGTAGATTCTTCTGAAGATTCAAGTGAGGACAGTGATGAAGAACTCATCTCCGAACCTTAAGATGAGACTATTCTTGAACCTGAAGGCAATCACGATCTTCTCAAGCTATTGTGAATCGCAGGGGAGGTTGGAGGTCTCCCTTTCCGGCGAAAGTTCATTAAACCTGCTCACTGTCAAGATGGCTTAAATTTTTTGTTTATCCCGAGGGAACGGGACTAAAATTTTTTCTGGTCTGGTCAAGTGTAGGAGGGAGGAGTGCCATCAGTAAGGTGACAGGCGATATACAAGTAAAAGAGGACACCAATTTAATAAGGAAACAACGATTTATTGGCTATCTACATAGACAATACAATAACTATTATTGAGGGGAAATTCTGGGTCCCTAAAATGCAGAGAGCCGAGAGAGAGTTTGCAAAAATTTGTTCCATACCTCTTTATGTTGATACACTATCTGGCCAAAAGTATCTGGACACCCTCCTAAAGAAGTGGATCTGGTAGGTGATAGTCTTTGATGTGTAACCGAAAGGTATAAAAGTGTTGGTAGTGGTTTGTCAGGTCATATTTATGCATTTGTGAGACAATGAGTAAGTCAAAGGAGCTTAGTGACTTTGATCATGGCATTATAGTGGGATGCCACCATTGTGGGAAATCATTTCGTGAAATTTTGGACATTTTACAGAAGCCAAAATCCACTGTGGGTGATGTAATTGTGAAGTGAAAACGTCAAGGCAGTGAAATTGGAAAAAAATGATGTGGCAGGCTGAACAAAATTAGTGAATGCAGCCGTAGAACTCTGAAAAGGGTAGTGAAATAAAATCACATGTCCTCGTTGGTTGAAATCACTCAAGAGTTCCAAAGGTCATCAGGCATTAGTGTTAGCATCAGGACTGTTCATCAAGAGTTAAAAAACCTGGGATTCCATGGTTGTGCAGCTGCTCACAAGCCGAACATCACTCTCCAGAATGTGAAGCGTTAATTGCAATGGTGCAAAGCTCACCATCATTGGACTGTGGACATGTGGAAAAGTGTTCTTTGGAGTGATGAATCTCACTTTACAATCTGGCAGTCCAATGGAGGTATCTGAGTTTGGTGGATGCCTAGCGAGCATTTCTTATGTGACTGCATTGTGTCGACTGCAAAGTTTGGTGCTGACAACGTCATGTTGTGGGGGTGTTTTTCACGGTTTGGCCTGGGCCCCTTAGTTTCTATGGTTGGAAACATGAACTCTAAGATGTATGTGGACATTCTGGACAATGCTGCTCTCCCAACTCTTTTGCAATATTTTGGGGAAGGCCCATTTCTCTTCCAGCAGGATAACTGCTCCATTCACACATCAAGACTTACGCAGGCATGGTTGACGAAATGGGTGTTCAAAAACTGGACTGGCCTTCTCAGAGCCCTGATCTAAATCCCATAGAACACCTTTGGGATGAATTAGGACGCAGATTACGTAGCCAGCCACATCGACCATCCTCACTGCCAGCACTCACTTCAGCTGTGATGGACGCTTGGAAGTCAGTTCCGATGGCCACCTATCAAAAACTAATGGAAAGTCTCTCCAGACGTGTGCAGGCTGTCATCGATGCAAAAAGAGGACCAACATCATATTAATATATGCCTCAGGACTCTCCGAGTCCATACCACTGGGTGTCTGGATACTTTTGGCCAGATAGTGTAGTTCTCATGAGGAAATTAATATTATACGTAGAACACAATATTCGTAGGATACAATATATAAGAATAGGACACAGTATTTAAGTGATGGTGGATGAACGACTCCCCTGAGAGGGGGGAGCAAGTGGCTTTTATAGTTTCGTCGTGGGAGAATGGTCATGTGACTAATTGTTGTGAGGTAAAAGGTATGCGGATGGGTCAAAGTTGTCCCCGGGACCATGCTGACTGTCAACTTTGGAGTTGGAATGTGGGATTATTTTTGAAGTGGACGGATGTTTACTTTGAACAAAAGGGGAGATTGGAATTTTTCCCTTTTTTAAGTTAGATTTTATTTTAGGTTCAAGGGAAAATTTAGTTGGGTTCTTAGGAAAATACGGGACATTAATCAGAAAAATCGGTAAAAAAATTTTGGATTTCACACAATCACATCAAATCCAAATGATAATTTGTGAAGAGAAAATCAACAGAATCCTGAACTATTTATTTTCCAAGAAAATATTGGTTTGAAATTGGATACGACAAATCTTAGTGCAAACACTGATGGACTTTTTTTTTTTTTTGAAGGGTATCTTGTATTACTGGTCGAACAAACAAATTTGTAAGCTGTGCAAGAAATTGCAAAACATAAAGAAATAAAAACATCTAAAATGGTATCACAGTGGAAAGACGTCAGCACTGCAGAAACTTTTTCTTCAATAGAACATTACTGGAGTACAAACAAACTGTATAATATAATGTTTTGGCAATTATGTGTGAGTCAAAATAAATTCCAATTGTTACTGCATTATTTTCACTTAGTTGATAGCTCAATACCATCTTTTGACAGATTATATAAGGTACAACATATACTAAATTATTTCAATACTAATATGTGCCAAAACTGTGTGCCAGATAAAAATATGTGTATCGATGAATGAATGATGTTGTGGCATGAAAGATTGCATTTTCGCCAGTACATAAAAAATAAAAAACACAAGTATGGTGTCAAACTATATGAACTGTGTGAATCCGATGGTGTTGTTATGAAAATAACAATTTACAATGGAAAATCTGAGGGAATTGACAGTAATTTAGGTCACACTAGTGATGTTGTCTTACACTTATTTGAGGACTATCTCAATAAGGGATATATAGTATACATGGATAATTTTTATAATTCTGTTGCTGTTATGAAATTACTGATTACATGGAAAACTTGTGTGTGTGGAACTCTATGAAATAACCGAAAGGGGAATCCCAGAGATGTGGAAAATTGAAAACTGAAAAAGGGGGGAGTTTATTTGGCAGCAAAATAGTCCTGTTACTGTATGTAAATGGAAAGACAAACGAGAAGTCCTTACCATTTCAAACATACACATTGTTGAAATTGTAGAGGTATTCAGTCGCAATGGAAAACATTTGATGAAACCGAATATAATTCAAGATTACAATCAAGGAATGTCTGGCATTAACCGTTCAGATCAAATGCTGTCGTACTACACAAATCTAAAATGACTATTAGATGGCCCAAAAAGGTTGCATTACATATTATAGATATATATATATATATATACACACAATGAGCATAAACTTTTTCAAAAAGCAACTTCTAAAATAAAACTTATAAAGTTTAGAGAAGCATTCATTAAAGCATTGATTGTAGAAGAGATTCAACCAGTTTAAAAAAAATTAGATTGCAAGAGCTTCATTATTTACAGAGTATCCCACCTACTGAAAAAAAAACATCTGATAAAGCCATGTTGAATTTGTACCAAAGCTAAAAAATATCAAGAAATGCATTATTTCTGTCCAATCTGTCCAGAGAAGCCAGCCCTTTGCATAGAAGATTGTTTTAAAAATTATCACAAACAATAAAAATATTCTTTTAATTTTGAATAATTTTTTTATGTTTATACTTTCTGTTCATTTATTAATAAAGGTTCCGTTCATACAAGTCAACCTTGATTTATTTTGTTCTAGCCTCTGAGGCTATCTATATATATAAAATTGCTTGTCCTGACTGACTGACTCATTCACAGATTCATCATCGCCCATAGCAAACCGCTGAACCTAAAGAGGTGAAATTTGGTACACAGTTAGGGTACGTCATGAAAACGCACACTAAGAAGGGATTTTTCGAAATTCCCCCGCAGGGGGAGAGGGAGAGGATTAAGTCTTAACCGGAAGAACGGCTTCTACTGCGCTATTTTAGATGCGATTTTTTGTTTTTATCTGCGTTTTAGTAGTGAATGCCATGGCAATGCACACTAAGAAGAGATTTTTAGAAAGTCCCCCGCGGGGGGTGAGGAAGAGCATTAAGTCTTAACCGGAAAAACGGCTTCCACTGTACTATTTTAGATGCGATTTTTTTGTTTTTATCTGTGTTGTAGTAGGGTATGCCATGAGAATGCATACTAAGAAGGGATTTTTTGAAATTTCCCCGCGGGGGGTGAGGGAGAGCATTAAGGCTTAACCGGAAGAACGGCTTCTACTGCGCTATTTTAGATGCGATTTTTTGTTTTTATCTGCGTTGTAGTAGGGTATGCCATGAGAATGTACACTAAGAAGGGATTTTTAGAAATTTCCCCGCGGGGGGTGAGGGAGAGAATATAGTTTTCATCGAGTACTTAGGTGTATTAAATTAATAACATTTCAGACATTGTTATAAATATTTTTATCCATTTCGATTTTAAAAATGTTCGAACCGTTTTAAATTCGAATTTGTTATTTCGTATTCGTATTGTATGCGTTTTAGTAGGGTATGCCATGAGAATGGACACTAAGAAGGGATTTTTCTAAATTCTCCCGCGGGGGGAGAGGGAGAGGATTAAGCTTAACCGGAAGAATGGCTTCTACTGTACTATTTTAGATGCGATTTTTTGTTTTCAACTACGTTTAGTCTTTATTAAGTAATTAGGTGTATTAAATTGATAACATTTCAGACATTGTTATAAATATTTTTATATATTTCGATTTTTTAACCGAATGTTCGAACCTTTTTAAATTATAGAACGATTGTAAAAGTTGCAGAAAATTGATCAAATTCAAAATAGTTTGTTTGATTCTCAGCAATTTTCATCATTCTCGGCAGTAGATGTTATGTAACAATTACCATGGTTGTTGAAATACTGAATATAAATGGGGTTTGCTTGCAAAACCTCCGCAGGCGAAGTCGCGGGTAACAGCTAGTCTATTCATATTTACACTGATATACTATGAATTTCATCATAGCTGCACAAATATGGCAAGTAAACAAACTACGAGTTATCTCGTAGTTGGCAGTCAATGTGTTAAGGAAGTCAGATAATTTTCAATATTTATTCTAAATTATATAATTTTCTTTTACTGTTAAATAACAAAAAATGAATGTAAAGAATTCAACTTAAAGTAGATTATTTGAAAGTGACTATCAATAATATTTTACATTTAAATTTTCCTTGGAACTCTGATATAATGTAACTTTGGTTTTATTGAAACAAACAGTCAAGTCCTAGCAAATCCACTATGTCTTTAGTGCATTTTTCTTTGGCTATAGCCGGAGTCTCCCTTTTTTGATCATCGACTCCCTACAAATTTTCGAAACCTCACATTGATCCCCACCAAAAAGTTTGTGTTACAAGCAAAAAAATTAACCACTTTGGCAACCCCTGGGGTATAGTGAACATGGTTATAATGGAAACTCAGTTACATGGAACTAAATTATTCTGAACCTCTATTTGAGAGACCTTGTTTGCAGTGAACTGCCTCCAGTGAACTCCAAAACACCTGGTAAACCATGTGCTGCTCCTTTTCCCAGTAAACATTTGTTGTTTATTAAAAAGTAGAGTACTATATTAGTTACTGACATTAACATAACCAATGAATCACATTTGCAGTTTTGATAATGATCTTGGTAAAGAAGGAGTCCTTACAAATGAAGAAAAAGTGGATGATGATGAAGAGGAGGAATAAAAAGAAAGTGAGTGTGAAGCAATTGTTCCTATTCCGAGTACCAAAGAGGCCAAGAAGGCACTGGAAATAATATGAATGTGGAGACTTGCCAAACTTCAAAAACAATAAGATGCAGATATATTCTTAAACAATGTTTGTCAATTGGAGAAAGTACTAAATGAAAATCTTATAAATAATTACAAACAAAAGTCAATTAGAAATTTTTTCAAAGTTATACAAGGGCTATTTTTTAAATAAGGTATGTTTGTGAATGAGAGTGAGAATGATGTGTGATTGTGGCAGTATGCATGCACATTTGTTCCGAGCAAGCTTGGCATGTGTTTAGATGCCATTTGCAGCCGTATCATCTGTCTGTGTGCTGAGCTGTAGAAGTTTATAATGAATTACCCACTGACTGTGAGATATGATCTGTTATTCTATTCTTGAGTGCAGAATCTTGGCAGTAGCAGAAATTCACCATCAGATTTATGAAGTTTACGGTGATGATGCTATGAGTGACAATAAAGTTCGAAAGTGGGCGAGAATGTTCAAGGATGGGTGGGTTAATGTGCATGATGAGCAGCCATATCCAGGCCGACCTTCTCTGATTTCTGAAGATTTGATTCATGATGTGGATAACAAAATTTGAGAGGACCGATGATTCACAATTTCAATGTTATCAATTGAATTTCCACAGGTTTCAGATCAGTTTTGTATACTATTGTTTTGGAGAAACTAAATTATCGAAAATTGTGTTTTTGGTGGGTTCCAAGACTGCTTTCTGATGATCACAAAACAAAAATATTGGGCAGTGCTTTATCATTTTTGACTCGATACAATCAGGAAGGAGATGAATTGTTGGACCACATTGTTACAGGAGATGAGACTTGGGTGTCTCACATGACTCCCGAGTCCAAGCAACAGTCAATGGAATGATGACATACATCTTCACCAACCAAAGTGAAAGCCAGACAATTTCAGCACAAAAAATATGGCAACTGTCTTTTGGGACTGGAAAGGGATTTTGTTAGTGGATTTTATGCTGAGAGGCATAACAATCAATTCTGATGCATATTGTGTGACCTTGAGAAAATTCTGGTGTGCCATATAAAATAAGTAGTGTGGTTTACTGTCTTCCAGTGTGATGATGCTCCATGACAATGCAAGGCAACATGTTTCTGCATAAACACAAGGTCTAATCAGTTCTTTTGGATGGAAACAACCGGATCATTCACCTTACAGTCCAGATCTTGCATCCAGTAATTTTCACTTGTTTCGATACATAAAGGTGTTTTTTGGTGGTCAACGATTCAATGACAACAAAGTGAAAACTGCAGTCATGGATTCGGTTTTTTGACAGGCAGCAGATTTCTTTGAAGTCAGAATTAAAAAAATTGTTGAGTGGTACGAGAAATATATGAACATAAATGGAAATTATGTAGAAAAGTAGAAAAAACTATGTAGAATATGGGAAAAAATATATTTTAATAGTATTTACAGTATTTTTCTTATTAAAACACAGACCTTATTTAAAAATGGCCTTTGTACAAAATTAGTCATAATGGTCAATAAAAGTGCTTCATAAATGCAGTTCTACTAAATATTGAGTTTATTATTGCATCTTTCAATGCATTTTAATTGTTCTTTTGATACATGGTTATAGTGAACTTTGGATACAATGAACAAAAACTATTAGTCCTTTGCCTGTTCACTGTATAAGAGTTCCATTGTAACTAATATAATACAGTAGAGCATCGATTATCCGACTCAATTGGGGACTGGGGTTGGTTGGATAATTGAAAAGTCGGATAACCAAAAAGTATGAAAAAATCCATTATTAGTGTAGTATATTATTATATCCCATGTAATTAGTATATTAGTATATTGCTATTAACCTACTTTGCGTTGAATTTTCCTCCATGTTAAGCCTAACAAATGGAATGACAAAATGAATGACCAAAACAAATGAGTAAGAGAGTGGAATATTGGGCCATCAATGGCAGTCAGAGGAAAAAATGGAAATGGTTGCATTGGGAATCAATGAATCATCACAAAATTTTTTAACAAATGGGTGGCAAAGTCTTACGTTAACCTTACAAATGGAATGACCCATCACCATCTGCACTGTTTTCTTGCTATAGTATGGAGACAAAAAAGAAATCTGCTTCCCACAGAAAATACCCATGGAAATTTTAGGAAAATAAATATCGGGTTAATTAAAAGGATTTTTAACCAAAATACCGGTATGAAAATTAATTACTGGTAAATTTACCGGTATACCGGTAAACCAATCATTATTCAGCACTTCGGCTGAGAGTGTAGCTGAATATTGTATTCGGCAAAATCACTATTCATGGCATCACTAATAATAATGCTAGTTACTTCATAGCTTAGATATGTGGCAATTACATGGCAAATAATTTTTTTTATTTTATAGTTTATAATGAGGAAACTGTGTAACTGAAATATTTGACAGAATTAGACATTTCTTTCTGGTGATTTACAATGGTGACAAAAGACCTTGTCTGGATGTGGGCTGCAAATGGACTTTGTATGCTTCCAGCATGCTGCATGTACTAGGATACTAGGTACTAAAATAATATATGCTAAAGATATGCAAATTAGAATTATAAAGTTTATCTTTATCTTTTTAATTTCTGAGTTTAGTTTGAATGTTCTTTGTTGCAAATATCAGCTTAGAGTTGCATAATGACTTGAGACAGAAAACAAGAAAATTAAATTTATTTTCAAAGTCCTAGTGTATTAGGCTTTGTGCAGGCCATAGGTTGTTTATCACTGATTTACATGTCTAATATTAAATAACAACACCAAACATATGTTTTTATTCTTAGTTTACTGTTGCAATGTTAATAATGGCTTATTTTCTATGAGAGATACTGTAAATTAAATCATGATATTTCTATTGTTAAATTTAGCTGTAATTCTAAGTTACTACTACTATCAACAAAAAGAAATTTGTTTTGTTGGGAAGAATCTTTTGATTAATTCTGTTTATTATTCAGATTTTAAATTGCAACACCTAATGTATTTTCATCATATCAATTAACTTTATAATATCAAAACCTCACACTTTCCTTTCTACTTAAACTGAAGTCAATAATACCAAACTGAAAAACAAAGGAGTAAGAACTTGTCTATTTTCAGAGTCTACGTCATTGAATTCAAAATTTAGTAATTCCAAATCATTAAACATGAAGATCAACAACACATCAACACCAGGTATGGAAATCAATACTCTATCCAGAACCTGTCACCAGTATGTTTTGTGAATGATACAGTTTATCACTAACGTTTTCAAACTGTTAAATAGTTCCTCAGGTGAAATATACTGAATAATCACTGGAACACATCAAAATACAAAATAGAATGTGAATATTCAAATTAAATTGAACAAAAGCTTGACAAAATTTGTTACGATGAGCATTGCATTATGTGAGTGGATGGTGGTAATTAAAGGTTAGCATCCATAAAGGCCTGCCAGGCAACAGATAAATTTAGCTCCTCCTTATCTGTTGCCTGGCAGGCCCTTATGGATGCTAACCTTTAATTACCACCATCCACTCACATAATGCAATGCTCATCGTAACGAATTTTGTCAAACTTTCGTTCAATTTAATTTGAGTATTCACATTCTATTTTGTATTTTGATGTGTTCCAGTGATTATTCAATATATTTCATCTGAGGAACTATTTAACAGTTTGAAAACGTTAGTGATAAACTGTATCATTCACAAAACACACTGGTGACAGGTTCTGGATAGTGTTGATTTCCAAATCATTGATTAACTATTTAATATGAATAATTAAAAAAAATAACAATAAACTCTACATCAGTGAAAAGAAAAAAAATCAACAAAATTATTGTGATATTGTCACAATGCCAGACTGCAATTTTAAATCATATGTTTAATTTATTTAATTTAAAATACATGCTCTGGATTTTAATATTGATAGTATGTTGCCCCTGTACATCACACTTTTCCTGATAACAATAGTCATACTAGTTCATCTATCTATGTTCTGGAGAATTTTTGAATTGAAATCATGTAAATTCAGGCTTCAGACTAGTGGTTCGTATAGTTAATTAGTGCCTTTTGCCCTAAGCTTTCCTTATCTGGTCTTGACATTCATCTTAGTTCTCGAGATTAAGGAGTTAAGTAGGGAGGGACAGACAGGCAGATGCCAGTGAAAATTTGTGATCTGGTTATAATGGAAACAAATATTTTATTAAATGGGAAATTTGTTATTTATTTGATAAGAGTTCATAATTAGTTTTAAGACTTTCTATGACAGCTTTAGAACTCTGCTTTTAGACTACACATGCAAAGTTTTGAAATTTATCAAATATTTGTTTTTATGATTTATAAAAGGACACTTTCTGAACATATAATGCAAGTACTTTGTAATCATTGCACAGGTTAGTTTGCCATCACTGGTCTGTGTCCTACCGTTTGAATTCGCATTTGAATGTTCTCTCATGTTTAAAACGTCTTCAAAGTGTAAATGATTCCAAAGAGAGATGAGTGAAGTCAAATGTATTTAGTCCTTTGTTTATAGTTTGATGTTGATTCCAGTTTAAGGAGAAAGGTGAAGTTGAATATTCATTTTAATCCAAATATCCTGAAGTTACTATTTTGATTATAAATTTTGTCTATACAATGTATACATAATGATGATGATGATGTAGTATATATTTATTGAAAGATAAATTTAAAATATTTATTATTATTTTGAGAAACCTTAAATTAATGTAGTGGTTAATAATATAAAATATAATAAGAAGTCAATTTCTTAATATCATAAATTTTAATTAACTCTTTAATATATTTTTAGAGACATTTGGAAAATCAACATTTAATACGTTAATTGATGAATCCCTTATTCGAAATGCTAGAGAAGATGGAAGAGAGCCAGATATACTTGAAATGGTGGATAATGCTATTAAACAAGCAGAGCGTGACGTAGAACGAAATAAAGCTGTACTTGAGGCTACCAGTGCATTAAGTAGCAAGCAATATGAAAGTGTTGCTCCGGTTATTTATATTCCAACTCCAAAGTCATCTGTTCCTACATCTAGATCTGTATCCCATGTTGAACCAAAGATTTCAAAGAGCTCTTCTATTCCTCAGTATCATCCCACACCTATTTCAAAATTGAAGAAATTGCAAAAACAGTATGATCCAGTAAATAATTTTTCAACGCCAGTGCAACCTGTAAAAAGAAAAAAACATAGTGAATATAAAATTTCTGAAGCTAAATATATAATAAGTGGTAAAGAATCTTCTGAGGAAGATGATGGTTACATACCAAAAAAAGTTAATTTAAGTGAAAATAAAGAAGTAGATATACAAAAAGAAATTTGCAAATTTTCTGAAAGTGATGATGATCAAGATATAACGGCAGAGTTTAGTGCTAATGATAGCGATGGTGAGAAAGATGATATACCAAATATAAGTGAGAGCAATAAATCAGTTGATATACAAAATAAATTATTGGTATCAGATATACAAACTAATAATACGTTAAATAGTCAAACAGAAGAAAAATCTCCTGTAAATAAAGCAATAAATGAGTTCAGTTTAGTAGATAAAATATTGTTAGAAAGTAAAAAATGTGAAGAAATTATTAATAATTCAAAAAATAAAACAGATATAATTTTGTCTAATAAATTAAGTATTGACAAGAGTGACAAAATTATAAACAACAGCAAAATACATAATGAAAAAAGTCATAATCTCAATAAAGTAAAACATAAAACGGAAAGACATGATGAAACTGATATTAAATCTAAAACATTAATAAAGAAAAAATCAGAAACTGATGAGTCTCTGCAGAAGAAAAATCATTCTGATAGTAAATTGAATAAAGAAAAGAAATCTGATAAACATGTCGAGAAAACGGTTAAATTAAAAACTGATAAAGCACAAAAACTTCCTGTCACAGAAGCAAAGCATAAAGAAAAAACTAAATCTCATTCATTTTTGAAGGACACTGAAGTGAATTCAGTTGCAAAATCTAGCAATAAAAAACATGCTGAAGACTCAAAAACTAGAAAAGATGTTTCAAATCATAAAAGTCCAAGGAGAGATAGGTCTGTAAGTATATCAAGTAATGACGTATCAGATGATACAAAAATAAAAGAAATAAAAACTGAGAAAAATTCAAAGAAAATAACAGAAGGAAACACTAAAATTTCTAAATCTGAAGCTGAAAGTAAAGGAAAGGAAGCAAAAGAAAATAGCAAAGCTTCCAAATCTGAAAACAAAGGAAAAGAAATAAAAGGTGAGAAAAATTCAAAGAAGAAATTAGAAGAAAGTAAATCCTCGAAACATGCAGGAAAGTCAAAAAGTAGTGAAAAAATTGAATCATCTCATAAAAAATCTAAGTCAAAAGATACGTCTAAGACTGATAAAAAGGAAAATGAAAATGAAGTTGACAGCTGTAATTTTTCTAATACTAATTTTGATATCTCTGATGTTGCAATAGATCTTGATAGTGATTTAGATGAACATGATACATATGAAGAATGCTGGAAGATATTTAATGAAGAGAATGAAAAAAAAGATCCTCTATCGGAAGAAGCTAATTTAAATAAAGTAAAATATACATTAATTTATTTTATGTAATTTAAATAATTAATATTAAAGATAAGTTTAAATTATTTGATAATAAACTATTAAAGTTACACTATTAAAACAAATATTATAAAAAATATATATATATATTTTTAGGAAACAAAATATGAATTTTAAGTTACAGGGGCCTCATACTTTGAATTTATTCATTCTAGGGCCATTTGAACTCTGAATTGTTTGAAGTCGAAATAGCTTTCCTTATTAGAAATAATAGAAAGGGAATTACCATAATCCATTTCGAGATCTTAAATGATACTCACTTCAATTAAACTTAAATTATGCATAGTTGCTTGCTATTTAAGATAAAAGTAATACATTTGTGGTTATGCAGCCATGATTCAAGAAGATATTGAGGTCAAGGAAATGGGCCATCTTGTCATCCTGCTGGTCTAACTTTAGCTTAAGTCCAAAAGAGTTGTTGTTCACTATCTGCAGTATGGCATTTAGATCCAGCTTGGATTTCCAAATGATAAGAATATCATCGACATAGCGTGTATAAAGAATGATTTCTGTATTGAAGGACTGTAACACTTGGCTATCTAATTTTCTAACAATTAATTCACAGAGGTCTCCAGAGAGGGGGCTACTACCCATTGGAACTCCCCTTTCTTGTAGAAAGATTTGCTGGTTGAAGGTGAAGAATGAGGTGTAGCACATTAGATGGGCAAGCTCACCTGCAAGCTCATGCAGACCCTTCTCAATAGGTAGGGTTGGAGATGTTGGTTTTTCATTTATTGGTCTGATTTGTCTCTTTAAAGTCTATTTGTGTGATTATTTTTTGATCCTTTTGAGCGCTCTTGTGTTCTTTAGTGATTTGTTGCCTATTGTTTTGACTGGTGTGGCTTTTATTTTTGTTCTGGCTTTTGAGGCTCTGTATCCTTTCGTTTGTTTGCAACTGTGGTTCTCCAACCCTACCTATTGAGAAGGGTCTGCATGAGCTTGCAGGTGAGCTTGCCCATCTAATGTGCTACACCTCATTCTTCACCTTCAACCAGCAAATCTTTCTACAAGAAAGGGGAGTTCCAATGGGTAGTAGCCCCCTCTCTGGAGACCTCTGTGAATTAATTGTTAGAAAATTAGATAGCCAAGTGTTACAGTCCTTCAATGCAGAAATCATTTTTTACACACGCTATGTCGATGATATTCTTATCATTTGGAAATCCAAGCCGGATCTAAATGCCATACTGCAGATAGTGAACAACAACTCTTTTGGACTTAAGCTAAAGTTAGACCAGCTGGATGACAAGATGGCCCATTTCCTTGACCTCAATATCTAAAAGTAATACAATAAAATGCCCTAAATAATAAATTAAAACTTTTATAACCATTTGAAAGGTGCTTTTTAGATTAATAAACCGAAATGTTATGTCCTTTGAATCCAATGTTCACAACATTTTGGTTTATTTATCCAAACATCCCTTTTAAGTGGTTATAAAAGTGACTGATTATATGTGGCAAATATTGCTAACTTAATTTTAGTTTTGTATTAATAAATTAAAACATGAAAACAATAAATAAAATACATAAATACTGTATAATATTGAACATTGCATTTACTGGTTGCCTGCTGTCAGTTTGTTTCTTAAACATGGTTGCCAGATCCACCACACATCCCACTTTCATGCTTTGCAATAAGTTTTTTTTTAAATCTCAGCCAGTAATACCTTCCTCTTAGGCTTTATTGCTTCCACACACTACTTGGATGCCATGTTAATAAGTTGGGGTTTGTATATATAATGATATACAACAAAAATAAATTGGAAAGGTACTGAAAACATACAAGTATAATGCAAGAGATGCTTTCAGGTTGGGAATGAGAGAAGACTTAGATGCATGACAGATTTCATTTATGCAGTGAATGCATTTTTTCACTGTACATGTGGTTCAGACGTAGAAGCATCATTTGAACTCTGGATTGAATTTCTCTCAAATTTAGCATTTGAACTCTGGAACATTCAAAGTTAGAATTGTTTGAAGTATGAGGTACCACTGTTCATTAAATATGAAAAGTTTCAGAATGAATTTATAGTAAAAACTCAAAGTAATGTAAATAATCTATTTCATTGTTTATCTTGTAACAGAATAAAAATGTTGATATATTAGGTCATCAAGGATGAAATTTGTAGGTAATAATATTGCCTATCTCAGAGTGCCTATGAATTATCGTTGAAGTTTGGTGTTAGCAAACAAACAATATTAACTTATTAACTCAATTAGCTCAAATCAGTAAAGTGAAAAAGTTGGATAAATGAACTGAATGAAAAACGGAAACAAAAGTGTTTGAAAGCTTGCTTGATGTTGCTTTCTCGTCACAAATCTGATCCATTTTTGAATTGAATTGTCACTTGTGACGAGAAATTGATCCAATATGAAAATCGCAAACATTCAGCACAGTGGTTGGACAAGGATGAATCACCAAAACACACTCCAAAGTGCAATGTTCATCAAAATAAGCTGATGGTGAGTGTTTGGTGGTCTAGCATAGGTGTGATCTATTATGATTTTATGAAACCTGACTCATTGATCACAGCAAAAATATACTGCAACCAACTGGACAAAATGATGCAAAAACTTAAAGCAAAACAGCTTAGATTGGTCAACAAATCGACTCCTGTCTTATTGCACGATAACATTAGACCACACACTGCACAAATGACTGTGGCAAAACTACAGGAATTGGAGTTGGAACTTCATCATCATCATCCATACTCACCAGACTACCTACATACCCCACTGACTACCACTTCTTCCGCATTATGGACAACTTAATAGGAAAACAATTTAATTTCGACAATGTTTTAAAACTGGCCTTCCAGGAATTCATTGACTTGTCCACCAGGGTTTTATACCACCAGCCTGAATAACCTGCTGCTTAAATGGCAAAAGTGTATAGACAATATGGGTGCATATTTTGATGAATAAAATAATTCCTTATATTTGTAAGTTATCAACCAACTTTGCCTTTTCTTTCCACAAATTTTATCCTTGATGACCTGATAAAAACAATGAAGAGATGTTTGAGTGAGATGATAATGATATAGTGTATATTACTTTTTTTACTTTATATCAGGGGTGTCCAACCTTTTTGTTTCTCTAGGCCACATTGGAAGAAGTCATAGAGTTTTGGATTGGGCCACAAGTATATTACATATACTTGTGGCCCAATCCTTAAATATACAAATATATTTAAGGATTAACATGTCTAGATTATAGTAATAAGTGTTAAAACTTTATTACGAGAAAGGATATTTTAAAAAATTACTTCTACAGAAACATTCAATTTTTTACTTAGAAATAGATAAATTCATATATTATAAAGGGGAGAAACAAAACTTTATTTGAAAACACAAATATTTATTTTATTTTGGTCTCTAATTTATAAAATCAACAAAACATCATTTTAAAGTGCATTTTTATTCAACTAATATATTTATGAATAATATGTAGCCCAAAAAGTATCCAATGCATCAAATGATATTTTTTACGCCAAACGTGCGGGTAGCCAAATTTAGCACAAAGATTTTGTCAAGATTTTGGCAGGATTTGACAAATTTGGCAAAAATTTGTCAAATCTTGCAATGCTGGAAGGAATACTAAATAAAGCTGGAGTTGGGACTCAAAGAATTATAGACCCAAATGCTGGGAAAGGACAAAAGATAAAGAAGTGAGGAGGGTGGAAAATTAAGGGTCAATATTTGCATAACAGGTCTATTTAAACTTTCTCACTACTTTTTATCTTTTTGCTTTTCTCTCCTTTCCCCAAATTTGGATCTATAATCCTTTGAGTCACAACTCCAGCTTTATTTAGTATTCCTTCCTCATTCACACATCTCCAAGTATTTGAAAATATTTCCTTTTCACTCAAAAATGAAATATGTATAAAGGTTTATGGCTTTGTGAAACTTCTTTTTTGAGTTTATGCCACTGAAATAAATAAAAATATTTGTTGGTTTTGTTTACACATTTATTAGGACACATTGGAACTTGCTACAGGCTGCGGGTTGGACACCGCTACTTTATATGATTAAAATGATGGGGAAAGTATTCTACTGTAGTTTTATATTATTTGAAATATGTTAATTGTAAGTTGTTGTTATTCTTTTTAATAGATTCGTCAAATAGAAGAATCTAAAGTGAAAGATGAAGAAATAGTCATATTAGGAAAAAAACGTGTTGCACATCAACCATCTCTTTCAAGAGTAAATTTAAATTATATAATTTTTATATATTTTTTTATTTTTTTGTGACTAATCTGTTGTTTTTATAAATTGTATTAAAATTGATATTAGAAAATATTGATCTATTAGAAACTTTATCCTCATTTTTTCATTATTCAAATTTTTATTATATACTAGTAGCTCGGGATGCCCCCTAGTGGGCATTCTTTACAAATTTCCATGAGGCATGGTTCCTTTGACTTTTTTGTTCCTATCAATATGCTCTACAGCTCTGTTAAAGTCCCAATGGTAAGATTTACCCTCCAAATGAAGGGTTGGCAACCCCCCAAACTGTAGCCCCCTGTGCGAACAATAAAGTCAAAGGAACCATACCCCTACTCACAACCCTTCGCGAGATATAAGCCCCTGAAAATTCGCCTATGTCATTTCCGATCACATGACACTGTGGTCAAAAGGGAGCCTACCGTGCAAAAAATAATTAATGTGCATTTGGGGGTCGCCACACCCTCATTTGCAGGGTAAATTGTGGCAAACAGGCAGTCACATGATCCGTAGAATAATTTTTGGGGGGCTATATTTCGGGAAGGGTCGCACGTAGATGCATGGTTCATTAGACATTTATTGTTTGCACAGAGGGTGGTCGCTACCCCTTCATTTAGAGGGTAAATTTTACCGTCTGAATCGCATCATACAGATCTATATTTTTAACTATTAAACATTCTATAAATACTTTAAAATAGTTTAATTTGTTTATTTACCTTTGCTTGTAAACCTCAATTTTAAATGTATCTGCCATTTTTTCAACAAATTTGCTGTGAGTCAATGCACGATGTTCACTGAGTCATGGAATGTTGTAAATGTGAGGCGCAAGGTTAATTGAGGCATATAATAAGGCAAGGCATATAATAATTATTTATACCATTCCATGGTATAAATAATAAATTCCTATTACAAATAAAAATAATTTATTGTTAATTTAAAATCATCACTAGGGCACCTCTAGTGCCCGTTTTTGTCATACTGTTACGCGGACAGATATTCGTTCAATGGGTTTTATATATATATATATATAGATTTAAGACAATAGTGTAGTATGCCTTAAATATGATAGTTCCTCGTAACCTAAAAAAAATTTAAGCCATGTTCTCAATTTCAGAAAAGTACTGCATAAAAAATAATGTGGAAACACAAAATAGAAAACTTTTAATTGCATGAAGTCCAAAAAATTGAATTTAAAAGTGTTGAATTTCCTGTTATCACAATATTACTAAAGTGTGCCCCACTATAATCTAGTAAGTCAACAAACTCAGTTTACCGGTGTTAAATAAAAACATAAACATTTTTATAGATACAGATAGGCCTCCTACAATGTGGTACCTTTACAACACGTTTTTGTTTCAATGCGGTTGGAAAAATGCGGAAACTTTCTTACAACGTGGTTTATAGTATTTAGAAAGAAACTATCTTTCACATAACAGAAAAATTGCAACAGATCATGTGATAGAGCCACAGTTCGGCATACAGAACTAAATGTCCTTGAAAACAGCTGTTTGTCTCTGTTGGTGTGTTGTTTATTCCCTTGAAAGTTTCAGGGAAAGACTGGTTTCTAGACAGATGTGCATCAGTTATAAACACTCAAATATATCACTAAATTTTCCATCATTTATGCTCTTTCAATAAGTGGGGACTGTAAAAATGGTCCAAAATACATTATAAACTTCTATTGGGTGTATATTTTTAACAACATAGTGAAGGGAAGTTACTTTTTGCGATTTTTACTATCCACAAAACTGATTGAAAAAATTTTAGCCATAACAATGCTGAATGAAAAGAAAGAACCATCGTTAAAAAGGAAATTTATAACTCTTCAAACAAAGATAGAAATTTTGGATCAAATTAAAAATCAAGATCAGATAGCTGATATTAGTAGGCATTTTAATTTAAATGAGCCGACTATTTGGCCGATTAAGCAATTGGGAGAAAAGATTAGAAATTTGATTGCATCTGGATCATCTATTCTTGCGAAAAATGTTGCTAGTCCGAGAGCACCTATAATGGAAAAAATGGAACAAGTGCTAATATTATGGGTAGAAGATATGAACAAGAAATGGTTGCCTTTAAATAAAACTGCACTTAAATACAAAGCCTTAAAAATATTTGATTATTTAAAACAAATGGGACAGTTGTCAGCTGATGAAACCAGTGTTAAATTAGTGGCTAGCAATGGCTGGTTTGAAAAATTCAAAAAATGCCATTCAAATGCCAAGTTTTAGTCTTTTTAGAACTGAAACCAGTTTTTGTATTGAGTTGGTGTCTCCTATAATGCGATTTCTCACAACGTGGTATTTTCAAGGAACTTATCTACCGCGTTATAGGAGGCATACCTGTACAAGTTTCCTCAATGTAAACAAAAATGCTATTTTTAGGAAATGGTTACAGAACAAATGACAGTGTTTTTAGAAAGTTATGCATGCTATGCAAAATCAAAACTATAATCAAATAATTAGATGTTTTACATCAATAAAGATAAGCATATTTTATAAAATTAAACAAATAAAAGTATATATGATATAATTTAAAATAGACAATAATCACCAGTGCAAAAATGATCTCCACTTTAAGAATGGCTCATTATGAACATATCCAGGTGGTGACAAACATCATTACTTATAATTGTATTACAGATGTGAAGTAACTGATTTATGTAACAATAAGTCATAATGATAAATAAAAACTTAGTAAATAAAATTCCAAAATTACAGTAGTATTTTATGCTGAATATAGAAAATACCTGAATGATTTTCAAGAATAATTTTTGTAGCAAGAAAAATAATGTTTCGAATAATAACATTGGAAATCCATTGATAATTATCTATATGATTTTGTTGTTGTTTTTATGGACAGTTAAAAATTACTCTGTATAATAAAAGTAAAATCTTACTTATATCTTAATTATGTTAATTGTTTCAGACTGTTTCAAATGTAACTACTACACGTTTGTCACCGGGCCAAGTTCTACATAATAGGTATTCTAAATTACAAGAGATGTATCGTAATGCAGACAAGACCGAAGAAAAGAAGGTATAAACCTTGCTCAATTTCATTTTGCCAATTACTTATTATAATAATAATTGATAAATATTAATTTCCAGGCAAATAGTGCATTTTTAAGCCGACTAACACAGTTTGAAGTTGGTAAGAAAAGAATTGCTCATGTTCCAAATGCATCTCTTTTGGTAGCAGCTGCTGAGAGACAAAAGTTATTGAATAAAACTCTCACTGTTACTGCTTCTACTAGTGCAACCACAGCAACGACTGTGGCAAAGGGAGAAAGAAGGATAGCTCATGTTCCCATAATGGTAAGAATTTTATTTTTTATCTAAGTAAAAAAATTAATTTTACTCTTTTAATTATTAATTTAAAACATTAATAATTTTTTAACCTAAATTAATTGGCCAAAATTTTTAAATTAGATTGTTTGACCAATTAATTTAGATTTCTTTACAAAGATTCTATGAAGAAGTGATGATACTTTTACAATGTGTTCTAGAGATCTAGAGGAATTTTTGGATTCTGTAGGTCTTTAGGTTAAAAATGTCCTCTAAACGTAACTAATGTGAACTTAATTCCTTCTAGCATTCGAATAAAGAATTTAAAGAGCTATATTTATAAGGCATTTTTGAATCTCCTAGGCCTCTAAAATGCACTGTAAAAATATTGCCACTTCCTCATAGAATACACAGTTTATCCAGAGTGACTCAAGTAAAAGTGTTATAGCTCAGTATTGTGCTATTCAATTGATACTTAAAAATAAAGACTAACCTAAAAAAATTTCAGTTAGGAAAAGGTGCTATTAAATGAACTAAAGAACTTTCTTGTAACTCCTTGTGGAGATGAACATGAGACCCACTGCAAAATTTCAAATAGATTCTAACAAAATGTTAACATATTTGGACTCTATGCTACAAAGTCAGTAACTTTTAGTGCAGGAAGCTTTTCCTTAAATTACATTTTTTTAAAGAAAAGGCATCATGTAAAATAGAAGCAACAGTTAACAAGAATTCACAAATTTTTTTATTCAAATAAGATCCCATTTACATTCAAATGTGACATGTATCTAGTTTCATTACACACATTTTCTATATATTTAAAATTACTACACAAAATTAATCATAAGCAAATTTCTAAAATTTGCAAACATTTATATTTAAAATTATTATTTTTTAATTTTAGCTTAAAAGTAAAAGACCAGTCATTCCTGCTGAATATGGAAGTAAAGTGCCTTGTAACATTCGGCAGCGGTATCTGGAAAACTTTATTGATGAATGCTTGAAATTTTGTGAAAATGAAGAGCAGGCATTTCAAGTTGTAAGTACAGAATAAAAGTACAGTAGAGCATCGATTATTTGACTCAATTGGGGACTGGGGTTGGTCGGATAACTGAAAAAACGGATAATCGAAAAGTATGAAAAAATACATTATTAGTATAGTATATTAGTATATTCCATGTAATTAATATATCGCTATTAATCTACTTCGCATTGAATTTCCATCGATGTTAATAAGCCTAACAAAAATTTTTTAAAAATAATAATCGTCGCTATTGTATTGTTAAAAATTATTTTAAAATTATTTTATTGCTCACGAAACAAACAACCACTCATAATTAGAAAATTAAGCCTCCCTTTCATGATTGAGCAATGTTGCTAGCTAAAACATGCAAAAATTTAACAAAAATAATATTAAAGTAGCCAAAACATAGCCAAATATTGTAGCGCCACATCACTAGAGGACATTTGAAATTTGCCGACTAGAATGGTCGGTTAACCAATATGACAGTTGATCAGGGGTCAGATAATCGATGCTCTACTGTACTTGATAATTTTAGAACTTAACATGTTAAAATGAAAAAATTATTAAAAAATAAATGTTTTAAAATATAATATATTGTAATAAAGTAAATAAAATATATCAAGCCTTTCCATTATTATTTTATCAAAATTTCTAAGTCATTCTGGCACAACCTTATACATGTTTCTCAAATAACATTAAAATGTTGATTGGATTACTCACTGATACAAAAAGGAACTAATACAAAATAAAAGAAGTAGATATAAGTTATTAGACTAATGGTAAGAAAACAATAATTAAGACAATAAGCAAGCAGAAAACAAGTATTGTAAAATAAAATTTGTTTTTAATCAATGAAGTTGTAATCACTGATTTCTGCAATATAAAGGGAGAAAGTTTAATAATTTGCCCAACTGCATTAGAATGCTTACTAACCCAAGTCAAATATGGAAGATGGCAGCTTTCTACCCTGGGGACCTGGTATCGAATCTGGATGGAAAAAACTCCAGGAATTTTTTCAGAAGTGGTCTGTCCAGATATTTTGGCTCATTCCTTACTACGTTGCCACCCCTCATTGTGGGTCTTCCCTAAAATGGCTTGCTAAAAGACCTCTTAGTGCCCACAGGTTGGAAAGAGTTTGAAAAATATTACTGTAGTGAATGAAACAAAGAAAATGGAGAATGTGGTCTAAGATACATCTAATCAGACCATGTAGAAATTTCAATCTCATCACACTTGTGATTGGAATATTTTTTATCAATTATTGCTCAGCTCTTATTATATTCATGTCTCATAAATGGGAAGAAACGTAAAAGGAAACAACTGCAAATTATTTCCTTATTTACAAATACTCATTACAGGCATACCTCGACTTACGTCGTTTTGAGTTACGTCGTTTGTCAAAAAAGTATATGGAAAAATAAAAATCAAGTTTAAGTCATTTTATTCGACTTTACGTCTGTCCGTCACAAATATTGAAGTCGTAATATCACTAGAAAAACGTTTAAAGCACATAAAATCATATTAAAATATATACTAGTATGTTTTGTATTTACAGTACATGCATTTGTAAATTTAGAATACTTTTTTCTGTACTATATTAAAAACTAAAATTTATTCGTTTGTAAGCTTAAAATAGATTTTTATTAACCATATATTATTAAAATGCATTAATAAATAAAATACAGAACCGGGAATGGTAATTTATGGTTTAGCCTAGTGACAAGTAGATTCGGAGACAAGTAAATTTGACTTGCGTCGTTCTCCTGGAACCAATTACCGACGTAAGGCGAGGTATACCTGTATGTATAAAAATTTAATACAATTAAATTTTTATACTTAATGAGTAAATAAGAATTGCACTGTAGTTAATATAATAAGCAAGTCATGAGTTCAATCTCTATTACAACTAGTTGTTATTGTTTTAGAATAATAAAGACGATTTGTTGTGTAAAATTCTTTATCATACATTATAAAATTGAATTACTAATTACTCCAGAAAAATTAATATCATTATTTAATTTCATAATATATTATAGAATCACTGGCTTACATAAGGTTTTTACATTATATAAAGTTACATTTTATAAAGTTATTATTTTATTTGAATGAAAATAATTCAAGAAATATTGCATATTTGTATTTATTTTCAGGCTCTTGAAGAAGAAAAGAATGCCTATAACAGAAGTTCAAATAAAACTGTTTACTTAAATGTTGCAGTGAATACACTTAAAAGACTTAGAAATAAAAGACCAATAATAGATATTAATTCTGAAGATAATTTGGAAAGTAAGAGATCAAAATTAGTTGATAGTAATTTAAATAAGACTATTTCACATGAATATGTTTTGGGTGGACCAAAAGCTGCAAAAACCAGCTTTAGTATTGAAAGAAGAAAAGTAGTAAAAATTGATGATGACATAAAGGGTAATTGTTACTTTATATACTACAAATATCAATAATATATTTACAAAATCAATATAAATTATTATTTTTCAATAAAATCTAGGCAAAAAACTATACAATTTATTGAAACCTTATATTATGACTGAGAAGCAGTTAGAGGAAAATGGTTTTCCACGCTTGGATCCAGCTAATCCAGGAAAAGCAATTATTACAAATTCTTACCAGAAAAAGCCAGTTTGCAATAATCGTAAGTTTAAATTTATTTTATTTGAAATTTTACATCATTTTTGTTAAATGTATTTTCTGATATATGATATGAAATTTTTCAACTTATACTCAAATTATTATTATTATTAGTAGTAGTAAAAGCTCCATATTTGCTAAATGATTAACAATTGTAGCAGATTAAAAGATTTTTAATACTATTATTTTAAATGTATTTAATGCAATTTGTATTGTTGAAACATTAGATGGTGCTGTTGGATGTTGTTTCATAATTTCTCACATATTTTAGTGTTTCTCATACACAAATAGTAAATGTTGTGTTTTTATATTAATGTAATCTGCATTGTAATTTTAGTTAATTTTTTCTTTTATTTTTATAAATCAGCTGTGTTATTTAAACTAAAAGCTTCTACAGGCAAAATACCAAAAAGGTCAAAGGAAATGATGTCCCTTAAAGACAAAGTTAAAATGGTAGACTTTGTTTGCAATCTAGCATTTTTATTTTTTCTGGAAGGAAAATCAGTAGCTGTGGTTGTTCATGTTTTCATCATAAATGATATTACCATAAAATATAGATTTGTCAGAAGAATTGGTTAAGTTTCTGTATACAAATGATTTGAATGTTAATTCATGGGAAATGAACATTCTGATAATCCTTTGTTTTTAACGAGGTTAAAATTTTTCAGAAAATTTAACATTTTGTTAAAACTTTTTTAGAATTAGTAAGCCCTCAGGAGATTTAATAAAATGTTTAGTGAATACTTCCTATGGGAAGATGACATAAATTTAAGAAAGAAATTGAAGAATGTATGTTGTGTTACTCAAAATGGTTGTTTGATTTTCAAAGAAAAACAAACATAAATTACAAGTTTTTTTTAAGAATAAATAAATATAACTATGATAAATATTTATTAACTTTCAGTTTGAAATAAAATAAATGAAATTTCTTTATGTGAAAATGCACTTTAATTTTAATCAATCTGTGTTTTTTTCAATGTATTCCTTTCCATACTTTTGATTTCTATATTCATAACAATTTTTCAGAAAGTAACTCTGCAAATATGAAGTTTCTCTTGTGTGTATTACTAAACAGTCCAAACTCCTCTACAGAAATATTTAGTGAAACCGAAAAAAAAAAGAAAATGTTGTTACAGTGATAGTTATTAAAAATGTAGTCTATTCCCTTTCTCATTTAATTAAACATTGTGGGACTGCAAATAGGGTTATTTCTACAAAGTTACTTTCTGCAAACAACAAAATAAGTTTATCGTCAGTCTCCTCAGTAAAAGATTTAAGTGATTTTATTTCTACAATATATAATAAATATCAAAAAAGAAATTTTTCCAGAAATTATGTTGTCTCTTAATGTTGTAAATTACATATGGTATTCACTATTATTTTGTTATTAAGTAGTAGAGAATTATATGAGTTTTATAGTTCTTGTTCCATATTTATCTATTGCTGTGAGACTGATAGTTTTAATTATTTTTCTTTTTTAAATTTTATACTTTGAAATAATTTTTGTATCTGTATTTTCTTTGAATTTTTCTTTTAGCTTTAGAAAGAACCTGCTGTCGTTGTCAAACAAAATATCGAGTAACGGTGAAAGGAAAATATGTTAAAGAAGAAGAATGTATTTATCATTGGGGTCGTTTATGGAAACGGAGAAGTAAGTTAAAGAAATTTTATTTTATAAAAAAATTAAAATATACAACTTCTGATAACAATGTGTTAATTAAAAATTAAATAGAAATTAGAAGTACAGATATTGGAAATCTTAAAAGTTAATTTTTCTTTTATTGAGTAATTTATAAAATTAGATAAAAAAATTTTAACTTCTCCTTATATAATAAAATATAAGGTCAGTCTACATGTACTTTATGCACACTAATGTACAGTCGACCCCCCTATAACGTGCGTTCCTATAACGGAAATTCCTATAACGTAGTGAAAAAATTGTAGCAACATTCGTATAAAGGAGCTCCTAAAACGTCGTTTCGCGACAAGATTGATAGAGTCTGGACCAATAGTGGATGAGCAGCCGAACTACTTTCCTTTGCCCTGCGCCACGCTACGGAGCGGCTAAATTGAGTTTGCTATCGTCTGTACAGTATTATATATAAATTAGGTACTGTACATATAATTATATATTAATTATATATAAATTAGGTACTGTATATATAATTATATATTAACTTAATTTATTGTAACTTTATTATAATTATATATATGCTTTCTGCCGCCTGGCAACACGCTACGGAGATTTTAGGCTAGTAAGTTGAGTTTATTATCGTCTGTACAGTATGTAAATTAGGTACCGTAAGTCTAATACAGCACTAATTTTATACATTTCTTGTGAAAGAAACACTTCTTATTCAACGGCCATAAAAATTATTTATATTAATGATGTCTCCAAAGTTCAACGAAGTCTTCGCAGAAAAATAAGTTGTTAGAAATCGCGGCCGCCGTTTAATGTGCTGTTCCGCGATGAAAACCAGCTTTAAGCAACGGCGTAGTCGAACGGTACACACTCGGTAAGTAATCCTATAATTTTTTGTTTATAGCATAGTTTATACGGATTACTCCCAAAAAATTATACGTGTTTTGGAAATGTTGAGTGGAATTAGTCTAGAATCGGTTAATTTTATAGAAGAAAACCTTTCGAACAGCCTTAGTCCGTAAAGTTCCCACCTATCGGGCTGCGATTGGCTCATGTATTTAATCATTCCTACAATGTAAAATTCGGTTAACGTGGAACGTATCTAAGCGTTATAGGGGGTCTACTGTAATTGCTGTTATATGCAATCTACACTTAGGTTTTAAGCAATCTTCTACAGAATTTAAGGAAATAAATTGTATTACAGACTTTTTAGGATGTTAAATTATTCTGTTAAACACTCCTCAGATATTCTCAATAGAAAATTGTATACTATTGCACACATTGTGAAGAAATTTTGTATTTATTTCAAAAAATATACAGGGTATAACTGAACTCAATGCCAATATTTTAGGGATAAATTCTTAGGTCAAAAGTAAGTTTAAAATTCCCTATAAAAGTTTTTCAAATTTTATTTCATTTTTGATATCTGGCTGCCAAAAATCATATCACAAACCAATTTAAAATCTCCCACTAACAAGATAACACTGCTCCTTTATTATCAGTACTGTACATACAAACTATAGCTCTTTATTTTAAATATTGAAAACTGTTCTTCTGAATATATGTCAGAAGTCACTGGTTTTTTTGTATGCAATAGTATGTCCATGTTTGTGAAGATCATTTTGAATATTTTTCTTAAATTATTCTCTTTAATTTTGTAATAAGTAGAGAATTAAAATTACAAAATTAAAGAGAATAATTTAAGAGTCGTTAACATTAAAGAAGTTCATCTAAGAAACCTCAGCTGAACTTGTTTAACATTAGACTCCATTATTTATTCTTCATACACATTAGTGAATGCTATCAGAAAGTTTGAAGGACATTGTTCTGTGAACAAAACAATATCAACATCATACAAAACATCATACAATATCAACAAAATACAACATCATATGTTGTAAACTAATCAACATATGATGTTGAAATTTGGTTTGTATGGAGAAGACACATTTTAGTATATTTCAGAATTGTCAAATTTGAAAAATTGCAATTACATACAGTATAATAATGCATGAAAATCAGCAGGGAATCACTTGCTTTTGCCCATAAGTGTGTTCAAAAATAAGTGCATGTAATCATGGGTTAATTTATGCATCTGAAATTGCACAAATGAAAAATATTTTGTTGATCTTCATGAAATTATTTATATACACTTAATATTTCCCATAATAAGAATGGAGCTTGTATCACACCATAGCTAAAGATTTGAAGCAACATCCTTAGTATACTCCAAAAGTACACATTTGCTTCTGCAACAACATTCATAGTGTGTATCACAACTCCTTAGGCGCTACTAAGGATGCACCGATTAATTGGTACTTACCGATTAATCGGTGCATCGGTAATCGGCCGTAACGGCCACTTAGCCGATTAATCGGTATCGGCCATTCCCCCCGATTAATCGGTTTCGATAATCGGCCAATTTTACGTTTTGGTATTTTTGTTAGAATGTTACGTACAATGCTAGTAATAAAAACTAATAAATTTCTGTTATATATTTATTATTTATTACATGACAATCTGAATATTAAAAAAATTTTACTAATCAAATTATTCCTTTCATCAATACATATTATAAGTATAACATAACGTATAATATAAAGTTTAAACTTTACATAAGAAAAAGTATTGAATAGGTTAAGAAGAAAAATTAAATTTTTATTTGTTTCATAAGTTTAAAGTTTAAATACAAAACAAATATAAAACAAATAAAAATTTAATATTTAAACTGTAAAACCCTTAAATTACAATTTAAGGGTTTTACAGTTTGTTTTTACAATGCAAAAACATGAGAATTTCATCATTTTCAGGGCATAACCTATTTTTTGCCGGCTCATAAATGTTACCTTCAGTGCTGAAAATTTTTTCACTTTCAATGGAAGATGCTGAGGCACTTAAATATTTCATAGCTATTTTGCTCAAATTAGGGATAAATGTAAATATGTTTCTAATTCTTGATCGAAACGTTTGTTCGTCTCTTTCGTTTTTTTTTTCTTTCTTTTTAAAAACATGCTATTCTTCATTCTTTCGTTTACCAGAAGCTAATTCATCAAATAAATCAGAAAAACTTAGAAATTCACCTCCATCTTGATCACCTCCAGAAGTAGAAGCTTCAGAATTTAATTCTTATTGAGATTTCCTCTAGCATATCCTCTTTTTGAAATTTCATTTTGAATCTAATAAAAATGACAAGCATAAAGACTTGTTTTCTATATATGCTGAAAATTTTTTTTTATTGGATTTTCTAGTTCTTCTGTTGTGGTATTAATGCCACTAAAGGAACTACTGATCTTTGCTTTTGATAAGAATAATTTCAGAGTCTCTATTGTGGGAACTATTGAAGATGAAGTGGCTTCTCGTTTGCTGGCTTTCCACAGTAATTTCTTTGAATGGTTTTACAAGTAGAACAATTTTTTCAATGAGAAACCACTGATATGGGCTCAACTTAGGAATTTTATTATCTATAGTATATGTGACAAGGGCCTTTTGCTGTTCCAACATGTAGTATGTAGAATTCCAGCGCATAGGAACATCTTGAATTAATTTGTGTTTCTGCAAACCTAACTTTTCTTGCAAATCTTCTAATTTGATTACAGCTACAGCAGAATGATTAAAATGTGTGACAATATTTCTATTAACTGTGATTATAGTTTTCACATCATATTTAGAAAATATGCATTCGTTTATTGTCAGCTGCAGTGTATGATAATGCTTCTCTAAGTTTCAATTCTTAATTCCAGCTACCAGATTTGCTGCAGAATCTCTTAGTACTAAGAATATCTTATCACTTGTCAACTTATACTGTTCAAGAACAATTTTTAACTGTTCTCTGATTTGTGCAGCTGTGTGGGAACCTTCAAAGGGAACAATTTGCAAAACAGCTCTTTCCTGCTGAAAATTATCCTTCAACCTGTTACACTTAAAAAAGGAGAATTGTTTGTAGTTGCTGTCCAAATATCAGCGGTTAAAGAAATATATTTTGTTTCTGTTTTAAACACAGAAACACTTCACCTTTTTAAACAATGTCGAAGTTTCCATGCGTCAACAATTAAAGTGTTGAGATTTATTTTTAGAAACAAAGGAAGAGATTGTTGATTTTGCGAGGATATTCGATCGTCTCTTGTTTACCTGACCCGAGGGAGATGGAAATACCAGGTGGAGAAAAATAGGTTTTTTCCACATTATAATTAACTGTATAATTAACTCTAGGATCTCACACTATTAATGCAATAAATTATTAACACTAATCGGCCGATAATGCATGGCCGATTAATCGGTAATCGGCCATTTTGCTTATCGGTGCATCCTTAGGTGCTACAATGGCCATACATTTTAAATTGTGAATATAAGCATACATACTACAATGACAAATATTTACTTCTTAGCGGGTTATCTTTATTTTGTAAATCATAGAATGTAAATTTTCAACTTTGTAGATGTAATGTTAGGCTTTTCCTAATTTATATTGCAAATGGGAGGAATTTATTATTGTTAAATTTAGTTGCAGGAGCTATTGAGAGTAGATATTCCTGTTGCCAAGGTGATTCTTTATCAGATGGATGCTGTGTTGCTAAGGTAGGTAAGTAGGGTAAATTTTTCGTAATAGTAATAATTTATTTAAAAAAGAATGAAATAGATTTAAAAAGAAACAATATCAGAGTTCTAAATAATTGACAAAGATATTTACAGTACAAACAATTTTGATTTAATATACCATATTTACTTGCATATAAGACAAGGATTTAATTCATTTTTCACTGCTTCAAAAACCTAGGTTGTCCTATATGCACGAGTGAAGGATTCTTTGCATTTTTGCAATAATTTTTGTGAACTGTGTATTTGCATTTTTTATCAGATGCTCACCCTCTGGTGTTTAAAATCAAAAGTATTTTATCTGGGTCATTTGAATTGTTCTTGTGTATTTATTGTGCACATGAATAGCAATAAGAAAAACAAAGCTTTGAATTGAATTCCAATTTGAAATTCCAAAATCACACTGGAGCTTGATATAAGTTTTATCCATTCCCATGTGAAAACAGATGATTATTCGGAAATCAGAATTCGGAAAAACTCATAAGTGTAATCGACGGAGAGTGGATTCAACTGTTAAGAATTGCAAAAAAAAGTTCCTGATTGTCCAGTTTTACATGAACAAATTATGTTGTCAATTTTACAAGATTTTTCTTTAAAGTTTAAAATGCCAGTAATTTTTACAGGATGATGTGTGCATTTATATGCATTTGATATTTTATTTGTGATTAAACAAAATAAAATTAAAATTGTATTAATAATTGTAATTTTATTTATTCTGATCTTTAAAGTTACACTTCGTCCTATATGCAAGATTATCTTATATGCGAGTAAATACAGTAATCATATTATTATTTAAATTCTTGAAGAACAGAAAAATATTAAGCTATGAGCCCTATCAAAGGCCTTCACAACATGTGAAGTTTTTATGAGAATCATTATGGCTGGTTATAAATGCTATTTCAAGACTAAATATCTTATCTTAACATTGCTACATTCTTCATACTGTTAGATTTCATTATATAAATTATACTTCTTTCCCTCCAAAACAATTTGAATTCTTTAATTGTAAAGTAATTTTATAGTAGTTTTATTGTTTTATTTATGATGTGCAGTATTTTTAGATTATATCTTAATCTAAAAATTAAATTATCTTTAATTAAGCCAAACAATTGTCATAATTAAGACATCAGGCTTCAGGATGTTGATATAAATCTTTAATTAATTACTTTGATAAAAATAAAGAGTTTTACTAATTGTATATTATGACTTGTATAGAACATTCATTATAATAATTACTTAAAAGGGCCATGTGTTTGAAAATAATGAAACAGAAAATTTGTCTGGTTATGTGAAAACATTGATTAAATCTCCTCCACCTGATGACAATTACGGAACCTATGCATTGGATTGTGAAATGGTAAGACTCATGTTGTTATTTTCATTTTATTTGTAAAATTAAGTAATTTCTATAAAATGTAAAATATGAGGGGGCTTCAAAAAGTTCGTGGATAAAGGATAGTATGAAAAAACTATTTCAGTTATGATGTTTATTTTTCAACATATGCTCCGTTAAGGTTGATACCCTTCTGCAAACGTTGATACCACTTTTTAAGTCTGTCTGAGTAGAACAGAGGGTCTTGTGATCTGAACCATGTTAGAGCAGCTCTATTTACATCTTCAACTGACGGAAAATTGGTATTGTTCAACGATTTTTTCAACTTTGGAAACAAAAAGAAGTCGGATGGGGCTAAATCAGGGCTGTAAGGGGGATGTCGAATGATTTCCCATCAAAATTCACGTAGCACAGCTTTTATTTGCCGAGCACTGTGAGTGGGTGCATTGTCGTGGTGGAAGAGGGCGTGTTTATGCAGCTTTCCAGGGAGTTTTTCCAGGATTCTTTTGGACAATTTTTTCAAAATGCCTTCATAATAAGCAGATGTAATTGTCTTCTTGTTCTCGAGGAAGTCAACTAGCAAAATTCCCTCTGCATCCCAGAAGACAGTGGCCATGACCTTTCCTCTTGAATGTTCAGATTTTGCTTTTATTGGTCCACTTCCACCCTGGGGCAGCCACTGCTATGATTGAATTTTGTCCTCAGGATCATACTGGTAGAGATCTATGTTTCATCCCCTGTCACAATTCTTGGCAGAAAAGCTTCAGAGTCCCCATCCCACTTGTTCAAAATTTCCATTGAAAGATCTGCCCTCATTTGCTGCTGATCTGGGTGCAACAGCCTTGGGACTCATCTAGTGGAAAGCTTGTTTAGTCCCAAACTGTCCACAAGAATTTTGTGTGCAGAACCCACAAAGATGTTGAGTGTATCTGCTACCGATTCAGTGGTTATTCATTTATCCTTTTTTATCAAGTCATGAACAACATCAATGTTTTCCTCACAAACTGACGTTGCTGGCCTGCCACTGTGGGGCTCATCTTCAACCTTGGTTTTTCCACTTCTGAAGTGACTTATCCATTTGTAGGTTGTTGACTTCTTTGGAGCATTATCACCATAAACTTGTTCCAGAGCATCAATGATTTGCTTATTCTTCCAACCAACTTTCACCATGAACTTTATGTTTTGTTCTGGTCTCGATTTTGTTGGATTCTGATGCCTGACTTTCAACTTGTGGCGGTGTGTTCTTACTTGCATTTAAGGGTTCATGTTTGATCATGTTATAACATGTTAGTACAAGAATGTTCAGGTGCATTAAAATCAAAATCCTTCCAAACAATTTTTAGTTATGGACTTTTTCCATGAACTTTTTGAAGCACCCACGTATGATTAGTTCATTGTTAAGAAATGATTTAATGGTGTCAATTACAAATTTCAATTTTTTTAGTGTTATAGTACAGCTGGTGTAGAATTGGCAAGGATTACAGTAATTGGTCCAGATCTGAAACCTGTATATGAAACATTAGTTAAACCAGAACATGAGATTTTGGACTTAAATACTCGGTAAATATTATTTTATATTTTCTGAAAAGTTATGTCATGTATCATTATATTTTCAATTATTCAAGATTAATTGTTGCTTTTTTTAGTTCCAGATAAATGTATTCAAACTGCATAAATATAAGTAGAATAATTTTAATCCTTTTATAATTAATATTGAATTTTCATAAAATATAAATATGAAAATATTATATTAAAATGGAAGGATATTGTCTTATAGATTTTTAAAATTGGAAAATTTTTTCTTGATGATGCTATGTTTGCATTAAATTCAGAAGAAACAGATTTGTTTTTATTTTGCTATCAAAGTTTTTGCAAGATGTTTTCATTTGATGGTTTTCTATGAAAGTAAAAGATTTTTTTTTCTCAGAAATTGAAATCCTTTATTATAAAGATTGCTTAACTTTCAGAATCAAAGAAAATGGGTGTTTTTCAATAATCATCATTGTAAATTCAAAATACTGTAGTTAATCAGAATATAATTTTAAAATAGTATGCCCCAAAAGTTCATAGACTTTTAAAAAATTTTATAAAATCAACAAATTGGTATATTATAGTGGGGGTTTGCACCAAAAAACTTGTGTGGAGGTGGATTTTTGCTGTAAGAAAAAATTTTACTTAAAATTTTTACTGATAGAGGGCATCATTATCATCACATATGGAAAACAGTATGTTAAAAAGAAGTCAAGATGGTTTAGCATTTATTCATTTGCATTTGCAAGCATGTGGTTGGGCCTTTACTTTGTTTTACATTTTTTTTTTTTTTTTATTAGAAACTTTTATATGGCTTCTATAACTAATTCACTTCTCAAATAACAGTTTCATCAGAAATGTCTTATTCACCAATTTTAGCATTGCATTTAACATATGCAATAACTTGATTTGCACCAACTACTGATTATATACAGTTAAGCATCTTTTTAAAGGATTTAAGTTTTGTATATTTTTTGTGATGTAAGAAGTACAATCCCTTCGATCAATGAAAATTTGAACTAATAATTTTTTCTTTTGATAAAAAAAATATGTCTCCATGCAGACATAATATTCCAATTTGTTGGTTTTATGTGATTTTTTTTGTTTTTAAATTTTTGTGACACCCTGTATAGATAAAATATGAAAAATATTTTTAGCTATATAGTGGTACCTCAGGATACGAACGCCCCAGGATACGACATGAAATTCGAACATATTTTTGCTCCACGATACGAACAAAAACTCACCATACGACGTTACATTAGTTTGCAGCGTCATTTTTTATTCACTTCTGTTCATTGGTCTCAGTCCGCGTGTTTGCTTTGTTGTGGAAGGATCTCGCTCGATAAAGGAAATCTTGAGGTATTATCAGAAAGTGACTGATTTTATTGAAAAGAAACATCCCAAAAAGGTTCACACTGGCCGTATTGCTGCTCAGAGTAATGATATTTGCCTAAGTCATTTTAGAAACATTTTAAAAAGTAGGTAAAGCCAAACCTCTTTGGATAGATATTTTGCCAAGCGACCATTATCCTGTGAAAGTGCTGGCGAAAGTGAAGAAATGAAAGCAAAAAGTAGTGAATAAAAATTAAAAAATATATATATATATATATAAATAAAACAACACTAATTTTTTTATCTTTTCTAAGTTATTTTTAAGTTATTGTTACATTAAGCTATCTAAGTTAAGTTTTAGTATCATTTCCCTTTTCCCCCTCCCCTGCCATCAGTTTACACCTCCACCATCGTCTATCCTCAAAGGTAAAGTGCAAATAAAAGTACATTTTTTAAAATTAATTATTATTCTATTATAGTTATTTATACATTTACAACTACAAAATGCATATTTCAGTGTTTTCCTTACTAAAGTTATTTTGTTTTTAATGTACTACTTAGCTTTAATTTGAGTGTTTTTCGTGTTGGAACAAATTATTTTGTTTTACATGTAATCGTACAGGGAAAAATGATTCACCTTACGACATTTTCATGATACGATCTCAGTTTTGGAACGGATTAATTTTGTATCCTGAGGTACCACTGTATAATTAATTTGTATAATAATTGCAATTTTATAGCATTCCTGGCTATTATATACAACATAGGAAAATTATGACAATTGGTCAGAAATGACTCCCAATATTTTTATATTTTTGGACTCAAACCTTGAAATGTTAAGAAATGTAAAAGTTTTTTTTTTTTTAATATATGGGATGTTAGTATGTGTGTGAGGTGGGCAAGGTTTTGTTCATCCTCTTTGAAGCTTATTAACTCCTGCATCATTTGTTGAAAGTTTTGAAATTTTTCAGGGAGATTTGTGTATTAGAGACATTGATGTTATTAAATAACGGTGGTTAAAGGTCAAGGGCTTGTGACCTCCTTCTGTCTGCCCTTGTCATACCTTAGATGGAATTAAACCTAATGAAGATTTTTACACTTGTTATTAGAGTTTAGTTTTTTTTATAAAATGCTTCTCTACCCTCAGAATTAAGCTTTTTGTAATTTTATAATAATTAACTGTATATATAAAAAGTTTTTTGATAAAATATCAAAACAGATGATGCCACAAGCAATTTTAAATGTTTCTGAGGAAAGTTACACAATTTGTTGCTAGATTTTTTTTAATTAGATTGGTCAAAAACAAATATTATATCAATGAGTTTGTTTTACACATTGGATGGATATACAATTCTTATTCTTAAAGTGGCCAAAGTGCCACTTACAAGCTGCAAATGGCTCTTCTATACCATTACTGGTGGCTCCTGTAGTGTAACAAATTGTATATAATATATAATACTGTTATAATAGAGAATGTGCTCTTGTGTATTTTTATTATAAGCAATGTATGTCTCTTATTGTGATAAGGTTTGGCCACCTCTGTATAAATTTTTAATAACAACTTACATTTCTTTTACTATTGATAAATTAATTTCATTTTAATACATCAGCCACATCAAGGATATTTTTGTTGTAGAAATTTGTTTTTATATTATGAACTCAATATTTTTCATAAAGTGGGTTTTGGTATGTCATTCATTGTTTGAAGTTGGTTGCAAGACAGATCAAAGAGAAAACTAGATGAAAATTTGTTATAAGAGAAGATTACTTAGACTTGTATAAGTGAAAATCTAAATATGTGTACTTGAAAAACCCATATCACATTCTGTAACTGAGTGATGATTTATTGGGTTGTTCGGAAAGTAGTTTAGTGTTTTTTCCATGGAAAAAAAACAATATTTTTATAATAAATAAATGTTTTATTGAATTATATATCGACCATTTTGGTCAAATACCTGTTGTCATCATTTCTGGTAGTAGCATGATTCCATGTTCATAAATGTTTTGATCTTTGCTTACAAAAAGTGAGTCCAAGTGATTTTTGACATTTTCATTTCAAGTAAATGTCTTACAGTTTAAAAAATTTTGTATAGACCAGAACAAGTAATGATCTGGCGATTATGGTTGGTATGATAGCACATAAAATCTAAGCTGTAACAGTTTCTGACGAGTTACCAAACTTGTGTGAAATTTGGCATTATCATGGTAAAATACTACACCTTTTTTTGTTGATCAATTCTGGCCTTTTCTGTTTGATAATATTACTCAATTTATTTACTTGATTCAAAAGTTTACTCACTTTCGAATCAATTGTTAAATTGTCTGGTAAAAAATCCCACTAAAGAGAGCAACTCTCTTTAAGAACATGTGGAACCCATATATCAAGCTTTGAAACGAAACCGATTCGTTTCAAGTAATCATAAACTGTTCAGTTCAACAAATTTAATCTCTTAGTGATTTTATGTGTTGCTATTTGGCAGTTTGCTTCAATCAGTACCTTTATTTTGTTTTCATTGGCTTCAACTGGCCATCCAGAATGTGGTGCATCTTCAATATTGAAATTGCAAGAAAGAAATTTTGTAAACCAGTTTTGGCACTGTCTTGCTCTCAACACATCTTCTCTATACATGTACCACAATTTTTTTCTTGATTGAACAGCATTTTGATTTTTTGGTAATAAAAAAGCAAAATATGCCAAAAATGATGCTTTTGATTTTTCCATATTTAATGGGACACCAAAAAAAACAATTGTACAGAATCAAACAAAATTTTTTACAAATAAGCCTTAAAATGTCAGCTATCAAAGTATGTAATGAAAATTTAATTTTAAATGAAATTGGCTGGTAAAAATACATCTACAAGTCGACCCCACTATAACACTGTTGATTTTTTCGTTTTATATGAATTCCATGTTATACGAGTCACTTAGATTTTACAAATACATGAGCTGTTCACAGCCCGGCACACTTATTTGTAAAATCTAAGTTACTCGTGCAACATGGAATTCATATAAAACAGAAAAATCAACAGTGTTATAGGAGGGGTCAACTGTAATTCCTCTAGTAATAAAAGAATGAAATTACTTTCCGAACAACCCAATAACTCATCAAACACAAAACATTTAGATAAGTTAAGAAATAGACCTGATTGATGCTTGCAGAGCTTCTATGTATTTGAGATTTAAATGTTTCTTATGAAGCAGAATAGTAACAAGCATGACCAAGTTATCATATCACCAACTCACTTCCTCAAAAGTAAATTTTTTGTTTGATGTTTCAATGTGTTCGGTATGAATAGACAGAAAAGATTTATTTAAATATATAAATCCCATTTCTATTTTTGATTGCTGATGATTTATACTTAAAACTTACTCAAATGGTCAATATTTGCTTTGAATAGTTTTGAATTAATTTAGCCATTAACATTTGCAAATTTTCAATGTCCTTATTGGTATTATTATCCAGTTATAAGAAAGTGTTGGGTACAGTTAATTAATTTTTATGATAATAAGTAATGTCTCCAGACATTACTTATTATCATAAAAACTGTCAGAAAATAGAGTATCTATTACATTTGACAGATATTTCATTTATATTTATGAAAATTTTTGGTCATTAAAATATTGAATGGAGAAAGCAATAAATCTTTTATCTTTATGCAGGAATGTGCACGAATAATCTCGCATATAATAATTGATTGATGGTAGCTTATGTTTTTACATTTTAATCTGAATAAACATGCATTGAGAAAAAACTTCTATTGCAGTTGATATTTTTAAAACTGGCAGACGAGTCTTATACTGTATAGTTTGTGTGAAAGAACTGTTTCTCCTGATAAAAGATTTCAAGTTATCCAGTATTTAGGCAAGATAGCTATACTGTAGCTGAAATGTTAGAATTAAAAAGGAAGGTAAACCTTGACAGAAATGACTAACAAGACAGAATTTAATTCCATTTATGTTTTACATTAATATCAGCAGATATTAATTACTATTTGAAAATTGAAAAACCCAATGGTCAAAAATTTCCTGGAGAAATACTGGAAAAATCATTTTGGATGAATCTAAATTGCAAAAAAACTACATTTCTCTTTGTTATGACAAAACTCAAAAGAATATGTAATAAGATGCAGAACAATTATATATATACAGTGGGTGATCGATTAACGAACAGATTGGATAACGAACACTTTCACGAAAGATTTTTATGTTCGGACAACAAACACATGATTGGATAACGAACACCCCACAGAACAAACACAAGAAGAAGAGACGTAAAATAATGAATACCGATTGGTCTTCCCTTGTCTTCGGGCAACAATTCGAAACTTTTCGGAGTGTGGGAGACGTCGACATCGACGCTCAAGCCAGTATGTACCGATCAGATAGTATTCCTCCAAACTTTGAAACTCTCCCTTGTAATTCCAGCCTTTTATTTTTCTGACAAACAATTCTTTTATAGTATTCGCGAGATTGTCAGGTGGGCACTCATTAAGTTTTGCATCTGTTTTTATTTTCGAAAGGTGAGAGTATAATAGCAAAGATAGAGTGGGTAGAAGATGTCTGATGATTTGTTCAAGCCATACTGTCTGGGCAGTATGGCTTGAACAAATCTACAGTAGGCCGCAGTTCAATCTTATTTAAGAAAAATACTGTATAATCAAGAAGACTCAAGCAGCTAAAGGAATAACAAAAATCACATCTGAGAAATAAAGAACATCAAAGAGTTCATAATGGAACCTGAAATGGATCTGACGACAGAAGAATGCCAAAAACTCTTGAATGAAGAACACAAGATTTTTTACAAGGTAGCTGGCATTTCAGTCCTCTTCTTCATCACTATCATCAGTATCTTCGAACGTAGAAGCTGTGGATGTGGCAGTAGCCTGATTTTTTTTTTAAAATGTGTCTACAACTCCTAGATGTATTGCGTGGTTCAAGCATATTATCATCTCACTGGGCTATCCCTTCCAAACTTCTTCATTACGTTCGGACCATCGCTGGTGGTGGCCACAATAAGTTTTTCAAAATCAAATTGAAATCTTTTCAATATATCTTCAACTATTTGTCTGGTCGCTTCGGCACCGCACTTTCCGGGTATATACACTAATCCCAAATTGAAAACTTCTCCGTTCGCACCATGCAGACACAAATGAAAGTATCTCCGGTTTCAGATACTGGTCCATTCGTCAACTGAAAGACTGAAATTTATACCAGAAGTGACAAAATCTTTTAAAGTCTGAATCATTTCTTCTTTTCTCTCTTCATAATAACTCAATATGATTTTCATGACATCAATTTCGTTCTTAGGCATTTTATAACCTCTCTGGATAATACTCTCACGAATGAATTTACTCTTTGTGATTGCCCTTATTGTAAGTCCATCTTCTGCCGCCAAGCGAGAAATTATTTCAGGCAAAGACTTTTTTGCAACATATCCTATTATTGTAGACTGCTTTTCAGTTTTAATTTTTTTACATTTTGGTTCGCAAGATGTCGCAGGCTGTATAACTCATTTTGATTTTTCCAGCTGATTTACAAAAATATTGTGAACTCTTTGCAGGTGCCTGTCAAGGCCTGTAGTATTCGACCCTTTACATGAAATTTGTTTTGGACATAATGAGCTCTGTGCGGTTGATTCATTTATTTTTTTATAATGTTTCCATACTTTTGATATACGTTCTATATTAAATGAATAGGTTGGTATCTATTTAAATTTGTTGACGATCTGAAACAATAATAATAATCCAAAATTAATGCTATATCTTTGTTTACTGAGTATCACTATCATATCAATTATTTTTTTTTATAAAATAACAAATCTCATCCAAGGTAAACGTCTAACTGAAGTAAACAAAATCTAATGTTTGTTTTAACTTACATGAGAAGGGCGTCGTTTCCACAAGAGCGTCGTAACACAACCGCGCACAGCACTTCACCTCAAAGTGAAATTGACGACTGACTGGCTGAGCTGACAGTGCTGACAAAGACAGTCACAAATATCATGATCTCATAAACAAACGTCACAAAATAACAATACGGCAGCGAACGCATTTGTAAAGATTGTCTCTTAACAGAGTAAGGTTAAAAGTCACATGGCCTTGTAAATTACCCCCACCTGCGTTGTTTATTTGTAAACAGGAGGGAGAACAAAGGAAGTGTCGCTCGGCTAACCTTTTGAAAATAAAATTATTACAATACAATTTCGATAAGCGTGTCTCAAGTCTTGACCCAAAAGTCCCGGGGCCTGAGACAATTAAATTTAGAAAAAGTCCCGGGACTTCGAGACATGAGACATCCCAGGACCCAAACCCTACAAGCAACAAACTGGTGAGAAGATACAGGGGATTGCTGAACACGTGTGTAGGGGGAAGGGGTGTATGACATAAGAGGAGGAAGAATTTATATTTCATAGAAAGACTTCCAAGCAGTGGGGAAGTCTTTCTACAAATACTGGAGCTGGCCCACCTCGTAATGATCACATTGATCTTTTTTAACATCAATGACAAATCTTTCCTGCAAAAAAGAGGAGTACTGATGGGTAGCCTACAATTGGGAGAGACGTGAACTACTTGTGAGGCAGCTCTATGCTAAAACATTACAAGAGCTCCTACTAGATATCTTGCTACACTTACTCTATGTTGACAATATTCTACTTATAAGGAAATCAATACCTAACATCAGCAACATTCTAACAGTATTCAACAAGAATCCAAATGAGCTAATGCTAAAATCAGAACAACAAAGAAGCCTAATTTTTGGATGTAAGAATAGTCATGAATGGTAATGAGGAGCAAACTTCTATAATCTTCAACCCTTCATATACCTGTTTTTATTTCTACCAATTTCTGTAAACTGTCTCTCTATAAAATTGCAGCATTTAGATGGTTAGTGAGAAGAGCTTTTACACATTGCTCAAGTTAGTATGATACCAACAAAGAGTACAAAGAGTACTGGAGTACATTACAAATATAGCCCAAAGACATGGATTTAGCATAGGGCTAGTTCCTTCCTTAGCTAAACAATATCTAGAAAACAGACTACACAATGAGAGCATCACAAATAATACAAAGCGAGTACTACAAGAAAAAAATAGAAGGCAAACTCTGGTGGGCTTCCATCCCAACTTAGGTGCTATGTACAGTACAAGCAAATAGTAGAGTACACCAATATATCAATTGCTTTTAAACATAACCCAACAGTCTTCAGATTCCTAATGAATATAAAGGATAATTATGATTTGAACAAAACACCAGGAATCTACTCCATATCACTATACAATGGCAGATTTAAAAACAGTCTTATATACACAGGATCCACTAACCGGGCTTGGACACAAAAGTTGGCTAGATGATACGTATGGCATTGCCAATAATTAAGCAAAAACAACTCTGTCCCAGTTTGAAAAAGAGCCTGGCATGTCAGTTCTATGAGATGAGACAAAGTTGATCAAGAAACTCTAAATGCTGATAAATTTAGAACACTAGAAACATGGGAGATACACAAAAACTCATGTACAGAGAATTGTATAAATAGAAAAAGTATGAAAATAATTGTTTCTGCCTGGAAAGCACTTGTAGATAACACAATGCAGGGCAGTGGCGTACTGTGGGTGTCAGCCGCCCGGGGCGGAGGAAAATTTTGCCCCCCCTTATTTAGGAATTTCAATTTAAAAGACCAAAATTCAGTTTTGTCACAGAACAAGCAATGAAAAATTCAGTAATAGTGCAGCGACCTGTTTAAAATAGTTCTATTGGGTATTAGTGGAGTATATGAACACGAATGAATCATACAAGCAAAAAAAAAAAAAAAAAAAAA